>NC_064871.1:91833654-92133654 GCF_943734695.1 Anopheles maculipalpis
TACACTCACAACACAACAAAACGCGTGGGCTTCAAATAGTAGTTCTCAGTGGTTTGAACCAGCGAAGCTTACTAGGGAACACGGTACACGTGTGCGGTAATTTACGTTTGCGCTTACGCGCGTTTGTGCAACAATACGACCGTGGCGGGCTTCTTGGGCGGCCTTTTTACGAAATATTGTGCGTGACGAGCAGCCGAGCAGCCTCAGGTGCAGGGGAAAGAAACCCTCCCTCCCTGCTAGCTTCTTGAAGTTGTGGACCGTCTTGTTAGCGTATTGTTCCTGTTGGCCAAGAATAGGAAAAGCAGTAAAGCAAACGCGGAAATCAATACCACCATCGAGTTGCTGGTGTCGTTACATTTCCGTTCTTGTGTGAAGGAAAAACCCTCAGCAAAGAACCTGAACTAACGGCGGAAAGGTTCAGCGTGTAACGAGGAAAAACCAGGGTATGAATGTTGCTCGAAAGTGTAAAAGTGAACGCCAGCAGAGGGAAAAAGTTTTTCATTCAAATTCACAAATCATAATAGAGGTTCTGTATGTGTGTGTGCTTTTTGTTGTGTGCTTAAGCTCCGAAAAATAAACTTCCCGACTTTGACTGTAACGTCAAGAGTTAGCTTTTGTGCCGACTGAATGGTGAATGGCATTGTTGTTGATTTTACCGCTGCCAGCAGCAGCAGTAGTAGCATGCAAAAGAGTTAACCTTTACCGCGGAAGTCAATTCGTACGATATTCGACTGGCAGCACTAGTTGCAAATGGCAGCTTGCAGCGAAAATCTGGCTAACAGAGTGAAAAATGCAAATGCGAAAATGCAACGCCCCAACGCTCAGCCTACAGAGCTCGTGGTTACGAATTTCGAACCACGAAACAACCAAACCAGTACGAGAGCTTCCCCAAGGCAGATACTCGCGAATCCAAACCGTGGTTCGTACGGTCCGTGTAATTTTCCTCGAAATTGAATGAATCGAAGTTGTGTTTGGTTGGTTGGCTGTATGAATGCATAAGTGCTACAAATGCTTTTTTAACGCGCGGTCAAATATCCACCCCCCACCCCCTCCCCCCGCTTGACACACACACACGAAACCGCACACAATATGAGAAGAATGGAAATTTTTAGACATTGTTTCCACTTCAGAAACACGTGTGCCAGAAAGTGTTACCAGAATGGGAGAAGAAATTTTGAAAAACAAAAACTCACCATACAAGCGGATACAGCGAATACGGCTTAATACAAAATCGAAACAATAGCCGAGAGTGATGTGTAAAAAGCAAACAGTTCATCGGTTTTTTCTTCAGCAAATGTGTGTGTGAGGACGCGAAACACAAAAACACATGAAATGAAGAGTCAAACGATGGCTTACATACGGCACCGAATGGCGTGCGTGATATGATGCAGTTTGCCGGTGCAGTCAGTGTGAAATTGTGAGTGTGTGTGTGTGTGGGTGGTTGGTTTTTCTTTCTCTTCGCAGGGTCATCGATTGAATAATGTAGCGAAAAAGAGAAGGAAGCAACGAAAGGGTTGAGAGTTTGGCCGTACCCGTGCTGTGTTTGTGGAAACAGAAAAAAAAACGTGTGGAAATTGTGGGAAAAATGAGCTGCACTGAACGACGACTCCACAACGACGACGACTCTAAGGAAAGGTTTGTGGAAGTAAGATGAAACATGCAAATACGGTCGAAATAGAAGGTGATTTAAAGCGAATGGAAAGTGGGTTAAATGGTTCGTGTATGCGCTGCGTGATTGAGACAAGGTAAGCGTTTTGGGGAATAGTACTAGCCGTCGGTACCAGGTTTTGCATCGATTCGGTTCACGGTTGTCTTATTAAACATACCAGACAAGTAAGGAAAGAAGGAAGACATAGCAAACACTCTTAACCAACCGCGAAGGAAACACAGCTTCACCATTTAGGGGCGGAAAATTTCTTATCTTCCTCACTAAAGGTGACAGTAAAAAGCAGTCAACTCTCAACAACAACAAAAAAAACCCCTAATTCAGCTGCTGATGATCTGGTACGCACAGCTTTTCCTCACTTCATTAGCTTCACCAGCTCGTGTGTCAAGTCTTTTATAGAGGGGACATAAATTCCATCCCCAAAACGACCAAGGTAGGATGGAAAATTTAGTGTGTGACGGCATATTTATGCTCAACGTACGGCCGTAAGATGACGATCCTCCATTATAACGCCCTTGCCTTGTGGCATGTAAGATGTGAAACCCTCGGAAGGCTGCTGACTAACGGTCCAATTATTCAGTGGTTTGGTGAGGTGAGGTTGATCGCTCGCTACTTGCGGTTACGTGTTTTGAATATGATAAGGTAACAGTTTCTTTGTTCGCGCGTTGTACATGTGTTTATCACTTTTTCTTTATTTTCTCCATATGGAAAAGAAAATGCTTTTCTTTATGACTTTGTCAGTTAAGTTGCAAAGCAAGCGGAAAAATGATGTATAAAATCTTTTTTATTTCAATTCACCTCCATACGTTTAATTCAGTAAAAATTTCTTGCTTGTAAAAATTAAACTTCCTTCTTCATAAATCGAAAACCACCATTTGAAGACAACCGAGACCGATCGATGGCAAAACATCAGCGAAACTCTCTGACACACCATTAGCCACTGAGGATGGATCCTTCCTGTCTCGGACCTTACCAATCAGTCTATACTTATCAAACAAACTGTGTTCTAAATATAATATCTCTTCTCAATCAAACACTCCGATCAAACAGAAATATGTCTGCAGGAGCATAAAAGAAAAAAAAAACACGCACGCAAGTTTACATGCTTTTAGTTTGCATTTTGCTTTTAATTAGAAGTACGACCGTCTGCTCCAAGCGAAAGCATTTGCCACAACCAAACAAATGGGTTTTGTCGGACATCCGACGACAAGCGTCAAATTGGTTGCTCACAGCGGTATTCACCCACCCACCAGACAGGTCGCAGCAGAGATCGATCGGAACGATAGTCGGTCATTCGGGGCTAGTGGTCTTGCTTAATTCACTCCAACAATCGACCTTACGTCAGGTGGCATTCGGCCCGAGCTTCGATTCGGAATGGCCTTGTGACACTCATGCGCCCATTAGTCTATCGCCGTCCAACGGCGATGACAGCAGTCAGTCATGCACACAGAGGAGGAGGGGGAAAAAAAACCCGGACAAATCTGCTTTCTACTCTTTTTCCAATTTCTTGTACCGCCTTTTCCGCCATTTGGTGGGTGTCTGTGTGTGGTGGCTAGGGCGG
The DNA here is from genome assembly GCF_943734695.1 of Anopheles maculipalpis. Lineage (NCBI taxonomy): Eukaryota > Metazoa > Arthropoda > Insecta > Diptera > Culicidae > Anopheles > Anopheles maculipalpis. The sequence goes on from NC_064871.1 coordinate 91,836,882, forward strand.
ATTGTAGGCCTGCACTCGGCCTCTTTTGTGGATGGGTGTGAACTAGCACCGGGAGTAGACTACGCCCGAACTGCAGGCACGGCACGACGTGATTTGCTAACCGGAACCCTAACTTGGCCATTGGTTCAACTCAACTTACCGTGAAAGACCGTGCGCCTCCATCAGACGACGAGCGTACGTCAAACACCGGTGTTACCCCGTTTATGGTTACCGGTTTCATTTTGTCAGCAGACTACCGTGTACCGTGATCCAGCTACCCCTCCCATTCTACAAACCCCCTTCCCACCCGAGATCGATGGGTCACACACTAATGGAAAATCAATTCCGTTTCCTTCCTCGTCTGGGTCGGATGAGTCGGGCGCGAGTCGGTTTGTAGGAAACCTTTTTTCTTGCACTGGCGGTTGTTTGAGACGGTAATTTCATGCTTTGAGCATGGCAGGGCATGGCTAGCATGGAAGCGCTTTTCTTTGCGCTTGTAAAACACAGCCCAGCTGAGGTAGGTTGTCGTTCAGTGTTACGTTTCTGTCCTACTTGTTATGACATTACGATACGGCGTTGCGTTAGTTGTGTTGTTTGTCTTGTAAGGATTGTTTGATTTTTAAAACAAAACAATGGATTGTAGGCACAAGGCACAACGAAATTGTTCTCCAATCGACCAATCGACTAGAATGGGCAAGGGACACATAGGGACGAATTCTATCGTGTGCTTTGTATGTTAAGCTCGTTATCGGTGACCCCTCTTGTTCTTTCCCTGAGACAGAGAAAAAAAACAATGGTTTGAGCACTGTGCTCATGCAGTTACATCAGTTTCAAGTGGACGAGGTCAGCAAAGAAATCTAAAAATCGATAATGTCACTTTTAATTAAGGAATGGCTTGGGTTGGACAATACTTGACCGTTTATAAGTTCAGCCATAACTCGAGAAAACATGAAGGCAAAGTATGTTGTTTGCTAGTTGTATGTGAGTTTCCACTTGTAACCTGCAATTGTTGGGGTATACGGCGATGACCTAAGCTTTTGATGTGTGGAGGATTTAGAACTTGTTGCTATATTCAAGCAGAAAAATAGTAAACTAGATAACAGGTAAGGAAGAAAGAAGGAAGAATTCTCCAGTCTGGCCATCACGGTCTATCCTGAAGGAGGCTAGACTTCAGCACTGTATTCCAAGGAAGATCGAACTTGACAAAAATATAGCGATCAATAATTTTCTGGCATTGGATTTTTGGTTCTTAATTTTTTGTTTTCGCTTTATAGAAATCTCCACACTTTTGCATTAAAAACATAATTAGTTTTTACCACAAAAAGCTTTCTTTTTGTAATACGTTTCACAGAAATTGGAAACAACATTTTATGCTTCAACTCCGGCAGAGAAATTCCGCTTTTACTTCAACTTACTTGCTAACATTAGCACTGCCCTTGTTAGGAAAACTTCTCACACAACAGATATTTGGTCCTTTTTATCCCACCAGGGAGTAATACGAAATTCATTTCCAAAAAGCATCATACACTGGACCATGATACACATCTAGAACTCGCGTTCAATAAACCTATTATGTTTTACTTTTAGTTCAGTGTATTGCAGCATCAGTACAGTGTCGCCTGTGTGAACCCAGCAGAAGAACAATGCCTGGGAAGTATACGTTTTCGATGCATGCTTTTTGGCACACAAATTGTAAAATGATGAAACGCTGCTTGCAAAATGGGGATCGTTGCAGGAAGGGCAGCATTGATGGAGCTTAAAATGTTCAATAGATGGCGGAGCAGGTGCTTTTCTGCATCTGTGGTATTGTGGTACTGTGGGCGATTGTCATGTTTCATTGTTGGTGAGCTTGAAATTTCCCGGAACACAGCAAATATGATGCTGCTGGCAGTTTTGGTTTGCTGTTGAAAATCTGATGAAAAACTACTGAGTTAGAGGTAGACATTTGGCAGCTAGAACGATGATAAGCGAGAAATGGGGATCGTTACTTTAATATGGATTGTATTGAAATGCTTTAAACTTCCCTTTAAAACACCCATACAAGACAACGATTCCAGAGTAAATGAGTGAGTGTATCGTGTTTCATCGCTTTTGTTTTGATTGTTATTTATAACACGTCCCTTCTGACTAATGTTTAGAGCACGTCAATTATGCCGTGGCAGGAACAATAACACAAACACACACACGTACGCATTGGATATAAACCGTATTAATTTCCTTCCAGCAGCGCTGCATATGTACGTGAGTGTGAGTGTGTGTGTGTGTGTGTGTGTGTGTGTGTTGTAAAACGACAATGGTTTTCCCACCAGCTGAGCCAACCTCTAATGGATTGCTGCACCATGATAGGGTGTTTTTTTTTGCCGCAAATTCACACCAGTCCACTCTGGAACCGTTCAATCCTAAATAAAAATACATTCTGGGTCGTTTTACTCGTCTTTTTTCCGATTCGCTCTTCACTGTTATCCTCTTCAGTTCTTGCTCGTCATCAACTTGTGTTGGTGCTGGTGCTGCTGCTGCTGCTGCTGGGAGGGTCACGTTCATTGTCAAAGCCGGAGCCATTGGAGCCCGGAGGGAAAATGTCAGCTCGACGATGTCCACATAAACTATCCTCTATTCAACCATCATCATCAACGTCGTTTCCGTTTGTTGTCGATGGGGTGTATGTGTGTGCTCACCGTGCGCAACATGTGTTCGATTTTCCCACGGTTTTCCCACACACTCACGTTAATCATTTACTCGTCACACACCACCTTTCTGTCCAGCTTTGAGGGATGGAAAACAAGGAAACAGGGAAACGGAATTCGTTTCACACAACAATCAACCTCAACAACCTGCGTGCATGTGTGTGTGTGTGTGCGAGTATCCATTTGAGTGTGTCGTGAGCAGTTCCCTGCATCATCAAAGCAATACATTCCGGCTCCCTTTTGTTTCGCTTTTCACGTGCCCCACGTTCGAGCACTCATCGGGTTTTCCACCGATTGATTGCTGATGACGAGCACCGCGACAACGGCACCGATGGCAATGATGATGGGAAAGGAAAAGTTTATTATTGATTGTTTACCGGTTGATTTATTGGGGAAAAGTTTCGCCCTAGCGCACGCTCCGGCTCTGCAGGTAACTGTCGATGCAAGGTGGAAATTAAGCGCCGCTTGCGATAGCGCTTCACACCGAGCGTCGGTTATTACTTGCCACGGGTGGCAAGCATTTTAAGGAAACATTTCTATTTTTTGTTTTGTTTGAAAAGCTTTTTTTACTTCGGCTCAAAACGACTGTCCCCAGTGAACGCTCGCGCCTGGTTGCTGCTTGTCTTGGAAGGCTTTTCCTTCTTCCATCTCAATGACATGACAGCGAGCGCCAAGTTCCGTGGGCTCGGTGGGTTGTAAACGATCTTAATTAAATTCTCGTCTTTCGTGTGATTGAATTATGCTTATTGAATTGTCACCGAACGAGTTTGGCAAGCGATCGACACCAACGCTGCTTGTTAGCGTTAGGTCTAGAGGGGGGAAGATTTATGTTGAGAAAAAGTTTTCCTGCACCAAATGAAAAAAGTGAAATTATAAAATATTCTGGAATAAATCTACCACCGATCGTAAAGCGTTTCATATGGGTTCGTACTTAAATCGGTTTTAGTAAGTAGATTCATGATTTCTTTTCTTTTTTTTATCGACTTTTCCTGCCGGACTTTTACTACTCCATTCTGTGTCGTAAAGTAATTTCAATTCCGTGCTTCTCATCTCTCTCTCTCTCTCTCCCCCTTTGTCTCAATTTGGAAAAGTGGAACAAATTAGATGGCACGTGCCTTAAGGTAGGACATAATTTCTTTTTGTTTTCCACCCCTCCCCCCTTTCTGCTCGGCCACCCACAGAACCGCAGAATATAAATTAGCAAAATCGCTACTGAAACAAAGAAATCGCTTGCTTGACTCGTACCGTTTCGTTAGTTTAGCAGCCATCGCGACCAGGAATGTACCCCGGGAATGTTTTGCTCTGCATGAAAACTTCATTAATATGATAATGGAGCTGTCCGGCGAGTGAATTGGAAAAGTGTTTTGTAACTGCGGCGTAAATCAGGACCAACCCAAACCACACTTCCTTGTGAGTGAGCGTGGTTTTTAGCTTTGCTTTGGTTCGTTAGCGAATTTTAATCACCCAACTAATCGTGCTATAAAACACACGGAAGTTGTGTGGCCACCAGCGGCGCGAAGGAGCGCGAAGCGGTTGGCATTTATTTGATGGCGGATTCGAGTAGCAGCAGCAGCAGCAGCAGCAGCGAGCATCTTTCGAGTCCAACATTCTTTGCGTGTTTTGAGTGATGGAGTGAAGGATTTTTGTTTTATGCAACGCGCTACTTTCTACCCCACCTTGGTATGTCGTTGGTTTCTGTTGAATTTTCATTTTATTCCCCGTTTCCAAAAACTCCCGGAAAAATAACAGCCGTTTTTGGGAAAAACATTCTTTACCTGGGCAGTACGTGCATTGGTTTCAATGCTTGAATGCTTGGCCAAACAAGGACCAGGCCACTGTTGCAAAGTATTTAGTAGTTCCTGGTAAGCTGGTGCTAAACATCTTCGGGGTCCCGCAGAATGGTCCGTGCAGTAACTGGTGCGTCTTGTTTGTATCGCTCATTTTCGCCTTTTTCGCCGCTTGCAATGGGTATTTACCGCATCTCAAGCCGAAGCCCTTAGATTGGCCGCCATAAACCTCGTAATCCCATAATCTCCTATCAGATTTGTTGCCCGTGGTTGCGCACGGTGGGTGCGACCCATGAAATGTGGCAGAAAATTGAATTATTTTGTAAAGCTATCTGATGGAACAACATTTATGAGAAGGAACTGCTTTTTCTCTTTTATGATTAGTTAACCTGATTTATACAAACACAATTATTCAATTATGTTGGATGTGATACTTTGTTAATGTTTGTTTATACTGAGTCGGTTGGCTCGTTGTTACCTATTACTTCTAGTTGATAGAAATAGTTCGATTTACGTTCATTCAAGGGTTTTGTCAAAATAATTATAGAATATACATAAGAAAAGCAAATTTTAGGTTAAATACTCTTCACTAATAATACAAGAAAAGTCTCCCTAATGTGCTAACTTTAAAAAGTTGCTAATATCATCGGGACTTGTCGTAATAAAATGTTCCTTCTTCGTTAAACGTTAAACTAAGTTATAACAATTATTTAATTACCACTTTTGAAAACATTTATGTGTTCATAACGATTTTTTTGTGAAGTAATTTTAACCAACTTTCCATCCAAACCTCGTGTGCCAAAGCCCGACCCTTGGGTGGCTTCCCTTTTGGTTGTGGCGCACAGTTTGCGATAAGAGACTCACCGACCCCTCCAACGCACCATCGTAAAGCCATAAAGATTTGTAGAACACGCTGAAAGTGGTTGAAGCTCATTGGAAATCATTTTAACGCATGACAGCTTGCCGAGCAGTACTGAGCCGCGTTACGATCGGTTTAGCCCGGGAGTCCAGAGTCTTTAATGCTCGCTGCTTGGTGTTCGGTAGCGGAAGAGGGACGTGTTTTTTTTTACGAGGAAATTTCCAATAGAATCGTTGTGCAAAAATTAATTCGCAACATGCTATCCGTCGTTTGTTTGTGGATTTAACGTTGCCGTTTCCGATGGCGGTAAAACAATAATAGAAAAACTGAACCGGTCTTACTTGGTAACGTGAAATTGCGCTCTGTTTGGACGTGAAAAAATAACACCCAAACCACAAAATATTCCAGATATCGTAAATGAGATAAAATCCATCCGATAGAAACGATGGCAAAAGCTACATTCCTGCTGTGTCTAGGCCACCGGAATGTTCGCTTCCTTTGTGAATTACGCGTGTGTGTTTATGTTTCCGTGGCGGCAGTTATCTGGGATTTAATTGCTAACGGTCGGTCGACAGAGAAGCGAACGCTTGCGGCACTGTACGGATTGTTTGTTTGATTTATAATTACATTAGCAAGAAGTCGTTATTTTCCAGTCCGGTCCGGTCAGACATTATTCAACGATCGTCAGATTTGTTTCAAAATTAAATGAGGGATGATTTTTCTTCTCGTTTCTTGTTTCGTTTCATCGCGAGCTCAGCTGAAACTTTAGCAAATGTGTTTGTTTGTTTGTTTTAAAAGGGAAAATAAATATGCATGCTTTCCGCAGGATGCCCACATAATGGCCTGCAGCACACACACACACACACACACACACACAGAATGTGGCAGGAGCATGTGTTTTTCTTTCTTTTCGTGTCACCCGGGATTAACAAAGACCTGAACATATAATCCCCGTCTTAGGTTGCGAATGACAAAAACGAACTTTGTAGGTACACTTAGACGCGATGGCATGAGTTAGAGAGAGGGAGAGAGTCCTCGGTCCCATCAGAATATCAATGAGCACGTCTAACGAAGGCTTCCAAGCTCCTACCACGGTCCCTTCCCATCCAGTATAGAGGAAAAAATATGCAATGCTTGATGAGTAAAGTAATTACATCCGGAAGACAGATCTTTTGCCAGCGAGTGGGATGAGAAAAGTGTATGTCCCTACTTTTCATGAGCCTTGTTTTTTCCTTCCATCCCGCAAAGCACTCATGCACACCTGTTGCTTAGGTCGCTAGCATCGCCTCTCTTTCTCCCCGGAGGCTGTTGCGTACATAAAGCACCATGAAAACATTCATCGTAAATTGGTGACATGGTGGTAGAATGCGGCCAAAGACGCACAGAGAGACGGAATCGGTAGTAGCTCTTCGGTGAGTGGTTTTAGCTCCCCAGGCTGGCTGTTCCCAACAACAGTCGGAAATGGTGCCGGGAGCCGTTTTCAAGGATTTGTTCTTGGTTCGGATTTTATAGCACTATTAAGCTTCAGCCAGCTCATGGCAGCCAAATCCATCAACAGTCATTTTGCCATTAAAATTAATGCAATAATTTCTTATGGATGAAGTGATGAGTGCTGAAGGACGGAGAGAAAGCAACGTGCCCAGATCGTTAGAACTTTTAAGTGCAGAGAAGGGTGTGCACATACTTAAAAGGGCGATGTTGATTTGTTTGGGATATAATTGCGTATTGAGCTCTGGTCGAATAGGCCACACGCCATGGTTTCCTGGGGAGAAATGGATGAATGATGAGTGAATAATGATATGACATTCACGTTTTCACATCTAGAGATTCCGTTTTATGTGGCAGAATGACAAGCTTCCTTGTACGAGGATTAAAGTTGGCAGACAAGGCAACTCGGAAGATAAATGGCAAGTATCCTGGAACGAAAAGAGCTCGGATAGCTACACATTTCCAGCTTCCTAAAGCTACTGTTTTGATAGTATGACTTTATCATCACCCAACCACCCTTTCTACATCCAATTTTATAGTATTTCTTTAATCAATATCAAAAAGTAAACAAAATTAACGTTTGAACATTTATTCTTCAGTTTCTTTAAATTCTTTTGATCTCTTCTCTATAGTTGCATCAAATGCCATCCCAAGAAAAGGTCTCTCTTTTTGTTTAAAATTAATAATGAAACACAAGCCAGTAAATTTCTCTCTCCAACTCATTGTTTTTAGCTCTTTTCTAGGAGATTTCCACAGGTGTTTATAACTTCAAGCTTCTTCCCACCATTGTTTGAAAACAGGAACCAGCCCGAATAGTCGTACGATTTAAACACTCAACAAATCAAACCAGCGCTCCATAAATCTAGATTCGGTTCCCCAAAAAGAAAAACTTCATACGCCGTGTGCTACATCGCAACCGTTTGACTTTTACTGGCGATAAGAGCAGTAAGGGAAATTCTTACGAAAACTACCATGCCTCATACTGACCAGGCACCATTAGTACTGTGCTAGTATAAGTTAGTGCGGGCTAGAAACTACGTGAATTTCGCCCACCATTTCAGCTTATTTTATGCTCGGATAAACAAGACGTCAAAATGAGGCAAAAAAAAAACGGCTGTACACTGGACGCACCGTGTAGGTGAAGCAAAAAGAAACATATTGCTTCCAACCACCAGTATGCGGACCAGTAGAGCGACTGGGGCGAAAATGTGTAAATAATTTACGAGCCGTAACGAAGCCGCTAACGCCTGGACCTCTGCTTCAAAGGGGACCACCATTTTCACTCTCGAACGGAATACTCCTTTTGCTTTCGGGTGGGAAAGCATAAGCGGAAAGGATTTTTCTCCCGGGCCTATCATGCGCCTGCCAGTGTCTGTGACTAATGTAGTGGAGTGGGAAACCGAAAAGGGGTTTGAAAGATGTACAACAGTTCTATTCTTTTGGTGATACGGAAAGGTACACATATGGTGGAGCACACTCACATATACACACACATTCGTCGGTTAGGGTCTTGTTTTCCAGTCGATGAATTTTTCTTCATACACGCGAAAGGGCTGGAAAATTGGAGTATGAAGAAGAGTTACTTCAACCCACCACCAGCTGCGACTCATTGCTATTTAATGACAGGAGTAGTTGGGGAGTTTATCGTAGTAAATTCTTAAGCATGAACATTAAGAACTATAAGATTTACTAAATGCTAGGCTGCTTTTTATTTCTTTTGTTGCTTGAAAGGTGTATATGCCTTGCTGATGTTTTCAAACGCTGTCAACAGCTGACGCTTTTGTTAGGTGACAGTGCGAAGTGCTTTTAAAAGACAAGAATTCTTGATACAAGCAAAAATGGAAATCCTTTCTTCCCATGTCAAGGAAAGCCTGTCTTTAAACCAAAACGAAATGACCTTGAGCAAACGAACGCGAATAGTATCGCTACCGATATTAAAGGACCCGATTCTAAACAGCACACGACCATGACATAAACGAGCATCAGCAATGACATTGGCACGGGCAGTAGTTGCTCGCGATGGAGAGTATGATTTATTCAGTGGATTGAATTACCGACGCCACAACGGTGCCATTGTGGTTGCGTTGTTTGGCACGGTCAAGCAAGACGCCATCATGAAGACAAATAATCCGTGGGTTTCAATTTGTCAGTGTGGAAGTACGGTGTCCAAATGGGCAAGAAATTTAGTTACTTAATGATAATATTCTGGGGGGAAAAAAGCGATCAAAAATGGAAGCTTTTGTTACGTGATGTATTGAGGTAATTTATTCAGGCATTGCACATTCGTATTTAGTATGATTACAATCCTTAAGATACTGTTAAACGAAGCTTGTAAACGAGAACGTAGCGTAAAAACTGGTAACAATTATTCTATTCCCCCTGCTGTTGCAACTCGTTACAAATATCTTCCATCATCGTTTAGGGCTTGCCAACCGTGCACTCCCACACACTGGACTAAGTCTACTCAATTATTCATAAACCTAAACAAAGCTCAAAGGGACATAAAAAAAAAGTAACAGTAGATCCCGCGTTTCGTCACGTTCAATATTTACATTTAATTCGTCATGAATGGCGAATTGGACCGAAACATCTGTCTGCCAGCGGCGCGCATGTAAAGTGGCTGAAAAAGAATGGGCGCATACAGCGCACAGGGAGAGCACACAGCATTAACGAGCGCTCACACATGTTTCGATGTTAAATATTATTCTACAGCCGGCGTAGCAGCCGCATGAGTTGTTTCGAGTGCAAATGGAGTACTGAGCACTGTGAGCTGGGTATTACAAGCGTGCGAGTGGTTAAAAATAATTAAACATAAGTAGGAAAAAACCGAGTATTGGTACTTAACGCATGTTGGATGTATTTTTCTACTCTTGAACGTAAATTTCGAGCGATTTGTTTGCTCGTTTATGCATGGAACATTAGCTTTACGGGTTGGTTTGTCTAGTTTTATCAATGTTTAATGTAAAGTTCATAATGGCTATTTATGATTGTTCCACACTTTCGAAGTAGGTTAAGCAGATTTTGCCTGCAATAGACAGAATCTGTGTTCTCCAGGATTATTTGAGTGGAGCAGATAGGTGAAGATTTCAATAACTGTAAGCTGATTCATTCAGGGGCGGCCCAGTGGTAGATGCTTTGCTTATGTTTATTAGAGAAGCCATAAGAGTATGCAAAAATGTGGACTACTACATCGAAACATTTCTATGACATTTTCTGCTTCAAGTCGCATATGAATCTACTCAACACATAGCCTCATAATTTGCGTAAAATCTGGGAAGCTTTCATTCGATCGTTGCCTGGACTATGACGTTAATTGTGATGATTCGTTTCTTGCCACTGTTATGACCAAAACAACTAGCAGTTGTTGTGATTTTTTAGACATTCTTTCAAATAATGAAATTTCATTTTTTTTTTCAGTCAGACCTGTAGTACTGAATCAGACCTAACTACTGAAGAACGATCCAGATGGGATTAGATCCTCGGTCGTGCTATTCAGTATACTGTCGCACATAGCTGATTCAATGAATTTTACAATGAATTTTACTGTGATCTAATTACTACAGAACAGATATTAGGAGAGATGGGCATAAATCCTCAATCTGCATTTAGTGATGATCGTTTGAATGTTCAATTATCGCAACCAATTGACTGAACTACATAGTCTCTTTGTTGAATTTACAGGGTAGTACATCAAAAGAGCTAAGCAATCCAAAAAATTTAAAAAAAGATTGTAATCTTTCCCTGTTGAAAATTTACTTCAAAAAGTTTAAATGAAATTCAATTATATAATTCCAACCAACAAATCTTCCGAGAACAGTTGGTTCCTGTAGCCACTCTACGGAAACAAACTCAATCAATAAAAGCAGACATATTTAAAGCCAGGCTCAATTGAATGCGAGGTAAAAAGGCCTCATGTTTTCTGCTCTTGAAATTCAATCAGTCGTGTAGTGAAAAGGCAATAGATAGAGCATAAAAAAGGACACAAATGCAGGCAGAATGTATACAACTCGTTCATCCCAATGCACCCGCTACTGGTCGGGTTGCTGATGTGTTCTGGTTTTGTTCAACCCCTCTTTCTTTCGTATGTCTCTCGTGTGTAGGAATGTTTAACACACTCGAAAGCTTACCGTGTGTGACCTTGCTGTATGCAATTGACAAATTGCACACCATACGCTCTTATTCGGTTTTGACTGCTCCTACTACTACTACTCCTGCTACAAGAACACAGCTGCGACACGACTATATTTCTCATTCGAATTCGATCCACTTTTCATCCATTTATACCCAGGAGAGAGAGGGGAGAGGGGGGGTCTCCACAGATGAAGTGAGATCTGTAGAGTCCCATCAGAGTTGCAGAGGTAAAATGCATTCGTATTCATCGAACCTCGGAAAAAGCGAGAAGCCACTGCAAATGGTTATCTACCGAATGTCGAGCAACGGGATTTTGATGCGATTCTGGTGGAAGAAGACATTGCGAAAAGGGGTAAGCAACGCAAACGAATTCTACGTATACTATTTTTAGCTAGCTGCTAGCGCTTACGAGACGATAAGAAGCGATAGGGAAAGCAATGTGGCGCTCCTTTTTGCCTGGCAGGTAGATCATTCGGAGCTTTCCCTCAAGTGCAGTGTAGTGTTCGTAATGGGGGGTTGTGCTTTGGTGATGAAAAACACTCCCCTGCTTAAACGGGGGACGTGGACAATTTTCCACACTATGTCAACCGTGAAGTGGTTGACGATGTCTGCCATCATGATGTCTACCGTGTGCTTCTGTGTGTATGTGTGTGTGTGCAGAAAACCCCCAACAAGAAGAGAAGGACGATTACAGGGCGCGCTATAACGAGAAGCGATCCCAAGCTCGGTTGTCCTCTGTCAGAACTTATATCACCGGCATGGTTAACGTGCCGCACGTAGTCTCTTCGCTTGTAAGTGTGCCACGGCTGGTGTGTGTGTGTGTGTGCTCGGTTGTATCTGTGTGTGGGAAGAGACCAGTGTATGCTAAATTACAAGCGGTGGAACATGAGTGAAACGAGCCCGGTTTGTTTACCGACCGAAGTCGACAAATATTTATCTTCCCGTATTTGAAACCATGTGGCGCCCCCTACCGTACACCGTGGCCGTGGCAAAAAGGTTCTTTCCTTCCTTTGCATAGCTTCAACCCATTGACGAACAGGCGCAAACAGGCGGCACCGGGTCACCCGAAAGAGACACCCTTTCCTCCCGAAACGGAGAGGGTTAAAATGGTAGTAAGTGGCTTAAGGGATGCAAAAATGCAAAACGACCCACTAGACTGCTGGAACTTGGCCCCAGCGGAAAACCGGGTTTAGTCATAAAATCATTAGCTAGCTCATTTGGATGCTGAAAGATCAGGTGGATGAAAGAGTTTTGTTTATTCACCAACTTACGCCCCCCGACACTGTGGGGAAGGAATGTGCGGGAGGGGGGGGGGGGGGGGTGAACAATATGAGTGACTAAATAAAATAAAGAAGCAGGAAAACATCACTCCCTCAGTGAACCTGAAGGAAGGAAGGATCGGTCAGGTGTGAAAACCCAGGGCTAGCACACCCTCGTGCATATAAACACCTTGGCAATCTCTTTCTCGTCGCGCTGAGCGCTTGTTACTTGTATTTTGAGAAGGGAACGAAGGCATGGGCATGTGTGAGTAAAGGACAAAGGGATGATTATTTATGCCCTGCACTAAGCAAACATTTGTGTAAACAAAATGGAGCGCTTATGGCATGATCTATAGCCAAGGTGTTTACAGCCGAGCTGTAAGTATATGACAGGAAATAATTTAGCTGCTGTTCAGCATACACGTCGCTGCTTATGCATGTCAATAAACGGAATGGGAGGATGTGTTGTTTTTTACCCCCAAGAGGGTGGTCCTCTAGCATACATTAAAAAAAAAATACATACCTTCTTACACAATCGCATCGAGTATCGTATAAGAGTATACTTATGCAAAACAAAGCGCAAAAAACAGTGTCGAAAAGTTACCAAAATTTTGCCTTTCCAATTTCCCATTCCAACTGCACACGCACACGAATGTGCGAATGTGACCGTGGTAGTGTGTGCCGTGGCCTAAATGTGGTGCGTGATAAAAATCAACTACCGGTTAGTGGTAGCGTTTAAATAATTAATTAAATTACTCACGTAATAAGAAATAATGTTATTACTTTGCCTGCACGGCCGGCAATCACCTCTCTCGGAGGACCAATAATACCCTCATCAGCAGGATACTGCGGACATCTGGAAGTGTAGGTAGGTAGGGAAAAGAAAAAGAGACACGTGTTTATGTGCTTTGATGACGAAAGCCAGGTGTGGAGTTGATAGCGCGTTGTTGCGTTATCTTCACCGCTAGGCTAGGTAAATAGTTCAGAGGAAAGCTGTGCATAAAAGGAATAAATTTGATGATAAGAACGCAAGAAAGTAATTAACCAAAACTACTTAAAGAGTAGTAAAACTGTTGAGTAAAACACTAACAACTATAATCAAATATCATTAAATAAAATTGGAAAATCACCCAAATAAATTTTAAGAAATTTAATTCAAAATAAAAAGAAAATTGATTGAAAAACATTTCATTCAACAATTAATATAAAAATCGTACAAATAATATACTAAATAATCATTAAGAAAAGATAAATAACTTAAGTTGACTGTATTATGAAGAATTTAAAACGATGAGTAACTTTTAGACATATAAAATGGGGAAAAATATGGTATTAAAAGGAAGAAAAACAACAGATACCATGATAATAAATAACAAACAGAATTTGCAAAAAATTGGCTATAATCTATCTATAACATAACCCGTATGCTGTTCTTGTACAAAACACATCTTAAATCGAGCATACACAGCCATTGAAATAAGCAAAAACTCGGAGTGCTTCATAATGGAGTGACAGAAACTCGATGAAATATCATAGTAAAATTGCCCTACCACTGCTAGCAAACAAAATATCCAAAAATAAACATAAGTATATACCAACCAGCCGGGACGCAAGACGCTCGCTAGCTGGCTGACTCCTGCTGCTAGTGCTGCTGCCGTGACTGGCTTTTCCTCGGCAAACGATTTTCACCGCGGGGAATAATTAATGAACTGTCGCTCGGTGGTGGCAGTTTTATTTTACGACGACGATGTTAGGATCATCTTTTTTTTTCGATCGGTAGGGCAAGTTGGTTGCTCGGTTGCTGCTATGCTTAGCTCCATGTTTGGCACATGGCACAAACGATCGTAGCACAGGGTTGAATGCATTTCGTGCGCTTGGAAATGGCTTACATATGGCCACCGAATCACATTGCCAAGTGATTGATTGCAATGGTGATGGCGGCGTTTCGATTTTGGGTGAGCGTTATAGTGTTTGTTTGTTGGGGAATGTAGGAAGTAGCATTAAAACTATGCGAATAAATAGATCCAGGAAGGCGGTGAAGCGATTCGGTTTTTAGAATAATACTTCTTAATGCATCAATTGGTTCGATAGGTTTGATTGCATTTGATTCGCATCAAGCAAAGTGTGTTTCTCGGTATAGAAATCTCACATTAATTGGTAATGCATTAAAGGCTGCTTGGCAGAAGATTATGCAAGCGATTAAATTCACTTCTTAGAATGTTTTACAATCAATTATACTTCCTGAGACCCTTGCTCTATGGATGAGCCGAGTAGCAAGGCCTTAATGCCTTAGTGTCTTAGTGCTGTGAGCAGATATAAGCCTCTATCCATCCCGTAGGGCTATTTCAAACATCAAGAGCCTTCTCTTCGGAATGTTCCATACTCCCGAACGTCATAAACATTCTTCTCAATGGATCTGCATATTAAATGCTTACAACGGATACTTATGTGTCTACTACGGACATTGGCTCTTTCTTACTCACATTCCGTGAGACAGCATGGATATCTTCCCAGTAAACCGATATTAAGCTTTAACTCTGGCACACACTCACACAAAAAGTGCTCAGGTAGCACCGAAATGTTCTCGTTTTTATCCACCATTCTGCTGCCGGAACCGAGTCGATACGAGCCTCTAAGGAACGTTCTGGCTGCGTTTCGTTTACGGTTGTCTTTTTTCCGCATTACTGTTCTACCGGGACGGGTGAAAAGAAAAACCCGGAAAAGCCGTACCGTTATCCTCGAACGTATGATACCCATCACACTGAAGGAATGATAAAGAGCTCGTACGTACGTAACGAAGACGAACAGTGAACGGAAAAGGGAGAACGGTTTGATCCTACTAACGCCACACGGTCGTTCTACCGGCTGCACTTGAGAAGGATATTTTTGGCAAATGGAACGATTGATTTTTCTTGTTTGATGTGTATGGCTGAGTGTGTGTGAGACTTGGGCTGTGCGTTATGAAAATTATATCATTCGTTCTTTGATCATTTGACACGGCATTGCGAGTGCGTGCGAAATCATGAGGTTGTTAGATCGTTATAAGAAAGAGCAACGGAGGTTTAATTTAAAGCCCACATATATTGATTTCTTTAAAGAAGGATTTATTGAATTTTTCTCATTTTAAACGAACTTACTTCAAGCTTGTTCAGTCATAATTCTACCTCAGTGCTGTTGTACGCATACAACAGTTGTCTACAGTCAGGCGTTACCACAATCCAAATATTGCGTTTCACAACTGTCCTCAACAAAGCAAAAACACGAAAACCTCTTCAAATCGGCAAACTCAATCCAAATAGTTCGCAGAAAAAGCAGACTGCACAACTTGCCTATTTCCCATCCGATACCTTCCACGGCAGACGGCCGTTCTTCACGGGAAATGAATTCCTTTGATTTCCGCCCGCAAGGATAATAGACACAGCACGGGCGGTTCTGATACACACACACCGAGTGGCCGGTTATTTCGGTCGGGAAAATCGAAAACCAAGCTACCGAGATTGTCAATAATCCGCAAACCGCACCTGGAGGGCAAAATTGTGGCGCCAGCTGAAGCGGCCGCCGTACAGCGCAAAGAACACAAACGCGAGCGCCCGGAAAGTTTTGGTTTGTTTGGTGTGTTTGGGGGCCCTCCAGGGTTTCGGTGGCGTCCGGATAGTGTTTATCGTTTTTGGGTTGTGTGCTGTGTTTCCGATTGAGCCATTTTCTTGATCCGGGAGCGAGAAGCGTGCTGCACGGTTGAATACAAGCTGGTTGTGAATTCTTTTGACTAGCGTTTTGTGAAATCAATTCCTGTGCCGAGCAGATTTTTGTGACAGTAAAATGTACGATAACCATGTCGGTTTATGAAGATTCGCATTAGTTCAATCGTTCGACTCTTTCTCAACATCGCAATACGCTTGGAGTAATGATGAGTTTAGTGACACCATGCTAATGTGCAAACCTTAAGATGAGTCGAACGTGTCGAATGATGATTGCTGCTCCGGAACGCCATCGTAACAGAATCCTTTGGGGAAAAATAGAACATGAGACGGGAAAAAGCAGAACCTCGTTAACCTTATCTCTTCCAAAGGAAAGGAACGACGACTTATACTATTCCACTTCCGGAATGAGCACGCCCGTGGCATCGTTTGAAAACCAAGATTTCCACAGCACTGCTCCAGGACATATTCCTGGATAATGGTTTATCGCTACTCATCGAAAGGGAAAACAGCATCGAAGCAAATGGATTGCTGGCAGGATGAGTATATCCATTGAAATAAGTTCTACCGTGCTAGTTTCTGTGTGGCTGGATATGCCGGTCAAATGAAGCTTCCCAGTTCGGGTGACGATTGGTACGAACGGCCAGTGCCAACCGTAATTTTGTGTCAAAGGAATCGAATCACCGTTAACCAAAGACAACCCCGGAAAAGTAGGTTAATGTTTTGTAGCATAATCTTAGGTGCTTTGTGCAAGAAAATGTTTTATCAGTTATCGAACCACTGTCGAGAAAGTGTCCTGCAGGCATTGGTTGTTGATGGGTGGGGTTTTCCAGGTTACAAATTTCATACACGTACGATCGTACATGTTAAACACCTCGGAAGCGGCTATTGTGTTGTACGAATTGGTTACGAATAAGAACAATCACGCACGATTTGTTCTTATCTATGTTGCGGCATTACGGTAAATGGTATGATAGCAATAAAAATAAAATACATTATCGTTTCGGCTTCATTCGGTAGGTTCACCGCACTCGAAGGGCAATAGTACTGTTCGATGTTTGATTTTTAAATGCTTTTCTCTCGCGTGACAAAGAAGGATTGTAATATGTTTTAGTTCAACCAATTGTTGTACTGTTTTAATAATTATAAAAATTCCTCAAAATTGAAAAATCCCTTCAAATTTGTTTCATAAAATCATAGGCTGTTTCATTACATTTTATGATATTTTCGTACAAGAATAAATTAATATCAATAAACGGTAATCAGTCATATTAATAAAATTGTAATTATGTATCTTATTCAAACAAAGTTATTTCATATAGTTGAAATTGCAATGGAAAACCTTTCCCCACCTTACCACGATTGCAAATATTTGCATCGAAAAGCCGCACGCAAATTAATTCACCAGTATTGAGGCAACAAACTTTTCCCCTTTTCTCGAAAGCAGTATTGGTTCTGGGAAGTGTACCCGTTCACCAAATATGCCACCCGTTACGGTTGGTGCACTGTGTCTGGAGTTTTATTATTATTTCCATAGCTTAAGATATGTTTGTTTTCTTTATTTTTTTTTTGTTTCGTTCACTGCTTCAGTTCAGGTGCATGAATTTTTAAATTCCCAATCAAAACTCCAACCCAACAACAAGAGAAAACAACCGGCCCAAGTGATACGGCACCGTGCAGGCTTAGAAAGAATTGAGAACTGGTGAATTTTTGCACTCATGATGTCCATTCACCTAACGTGGGTAATAGGTTGGTTTAGGCTTTTCTTTCTCTTCGGTTGGATGTTTTTCGTCCGTTTTTTTAGCGGTTCTGGAAATCGGATATCCGAATGAAACGCCTTTCAATATGCACGCTGGTTCAGTTGAGGTTTAAGGGGGTAGGGCTGTTGGCTAGCTTTCACCAAACTCAACAGGCTCCGATGGGGTTCGTTGCCAAAAAGGGATTTTGACTTCCTTGTGCTGCATTGGTTGCTCCGTCCGCATAACGTCCCTTTTGGCGTCCGACACCTGTTGTAGGGTGCTTGAGATGGGGCGAAAACTTTTATTGGCTGTGCTCGCTTGCTCGGCCCGAGTCTGTTTTCGCACCGCTCACAGCAGGAAAACTGTTGATATTTTATTCAACTCCAACATTAGGTAGGGCGGGTTGTTGAGCAGACGGGATAGAATAATATGACTCGTAAAAAAAACGAGCTCAAGTGGCACGGTGAAGGATGTGTGATGTGTAAAAGGATCCAGACACGGTCAGCCATAATGTGATGTGTGTCGATCATGAGCATGGCCACTAGCCTGGGTGCGGGGAAGTTTATTTTTGGTTTTCTAGGATTAAACTAAACTTTGAAGCTCCGGTTGCTCTCGAGAAGTCTGAAAATAGCTTTAATAGGATGCAGGCACCACGCAGCGACGGGTTAGAGTCGCCTCCGTTAGGTGATGGCAAAAAGCAGCTTAGTAATCGACTTTACACTTAAACTAATTTCCCCGAGCGCTCACCGGGTCGCTACGATGGCACTATCACGATCATCGAACGGATAGATGAATCCATTGGGCAAATGTTACGACCATAATTCTGCACCTTGCTCGACATTTATGGTCGATGTTTCACACACTGTTGGCACGAACGAGCGAACAGGTTGTGAGCGTGGGTAAAATGGCAACCGATTCGCAGTCCATTTGCTTTTCCCATCAATGATCGAGTTCTTTTTTAGTATAAAGACGACGACGACGACGACGACGATGACGATATTTTTCCCTTTCCGTGTTCCTACCCGGGGCACATCGGTCCTTAACCTTTTCCCTCAGTAACAAGCATTAAGGTATCAAGCTCTTTTCACGTGACAGATATTAGAAGGTGTCATCGGTGCTAAAGGATTCTTCCATTCAACATTTAACTCCCACTCCGGCACAAGCACACGATTTGCTTAGCTTGGCCAAAGAAGGTAAACATATCGGTGTACGGTGTTTTTTTTTTCTTCTCCAACACCAACTACTCCAAAACTCGAACGTCAAACTTCGTCCTCGTGTACGTGTACGGATAGTAACTGTCAATACTCTTTTTATGTGTAGTTTTTTTTTTCGTTCTCTCAACTACTAAGAACTGTGTTTCCCTGTTCAAAGTACACGGTGACACTTGTGGGGTGAGCTGATCGCTATAAACGTTCAAATACGTCGGAAGTGTTAATGCTTTTTCTTCCTTCCAGTTTTAGCGTTGGATAAGAGTTTTCTTGCTGACTGTTTATAAGCGAATAGTCTTTGAATCGAACTTCTTTTCGATTCGAGTCGTAGGGGAATGGGTTTTATTAAAGTTTATCTCGACGGTTGTAGGTGCGGGATATTGTGTCGTTTCGACTGTTAACAGTAGTTTTATTTTATAGCAAACGGTGCGCATATTTGTGACATGGATTTAAGTTGTCATAAGTTCAACTTTACTTCCACAACTAGGACGAAAGTTTAACTGGTGAGGGCAGTAGCAGCTATATAAAATAAATAAATGACTTTTATTCTTTTGTGCTCAGTGGACGGTAAAAACTAAAAGGACATTAAAAGGATATGCAAGGGGTTCAGAATCATCACAAGCTAAGAAAAAAGGTTATCTGGATTAATAACATTATTGTAAGGATTTGAGACTCGTTGATTCGAGGAATAATTGATTGGAGTAGTACAAGAAGTAAATTAGTTGCAAAATATGTTTTCTAATTGTCTAAACTACAAATTCATATAATGAATTTTGCGCATAATTGGCAGTTTACTTTATTCAAGAATTTGTTTAAAATTTATGCGATATTGGGAGCAACATCCAATCGGAAAAACGAAGTACTGCAATGACAGCTAGCAATTATCTGGCCATTTTCTCATTTTCCTTGCTATTGCTAGATTATACTGTTTCCATGTGCAACACAATATGCCAAAACATTCAACGTTAGCAAGATAGCAAAATAGTAAAATATCCTACTCCGAAGCAGTTTTGGCTCGTTAAATTCATAAATGAATTAACGAACAGCATTATTTAAGCTCTCACTTATCGAGCAGGATTGCTTTCCTTTCGCTTCCTTTCGCTTCCACATCAAATATCCAAAATAATCAATTAAAGCTACAAGTAACAGGGAAATGGTTTACGCTACGCTTAGCTTTACTTCCTTCTAGCGGAAGCGGCTATCGATTGCTTTGTCGTTTTCCTCATTTTGTTTTCTGCTTCCAGCCCCCGTCCACTTGACGCAACCTTCTTTTTTTTTTACAGTCCATTTCTTTCGGGTAAGCTTTCTCGAATTTAGTTCACTTTACAGTGCGATGAACAGTTTGTTGACGTTAAGCTAGAGCCAGGTGACCAACACCAGGTGGAAACACAGTAACAGACGGAGCACACAAATCGATTTTGTTGCCTCGCTCCAGAAAAAGTCAAGAAGTGTGGCAACGGAAACCTTTTGGGCTGGAGAATGTCCGGATCCCGGAACAGTGTACCGAAGCCATAAAACCGCTCCGGTCCGGTTGGTTTGCGATCGTTTGCCTTGCATGTAGTGCTGTGTATGATGTGTGCGGAATGGTTGGAATAATTTCACCACTTTTCACTCCATGCTTTGGTACGGGAGGTTTACACATATTTTTACGATCACGGGAATGGGTAAGAATCGAGGTGACTTACTCTATTTTTCCTTTAGCCTTTTTTTGAAGACGGAATTAACTTTCGTTTTGGGTAACGTGCTCGTGAAGGGTTTCCAATTTTGTGCAACGGGATTAGAGAACACAATCATCGTGATAAACGATAGCACCCGAAGGAGTTGAGAAGAGGTATTGGACCGTACATTCGATTGGAAGATTTCAATTTTTCCATCAGTCTCTCAAGGATTCGAAGCTGCCCAGTTGGAATAAATTTGTACTTTTGGTTGGCGCGGAAGTACGTGCTTAGCCCGGATGGGGAGAGCAAACGTATCAAGCAGTATCGTGGGAAACCATAAGACTGCAGCTAGTTAGATTTGGCAATAGGATTAAAGTAGTATTTAGTTTTACATCGAGTGTGTTTGTTGGTACACGTGTTTTTTCTTCGTTGACCTCACATCCGTTTTCACTACGCTAGAACAGTTCATAATCGATCTTTTTGTGATGTCGTGTTTTTGCTTACTTTAAAATTATTCTAAAAAGCAGCAGAAACACTATTCAAAACACAATACAGCACACTTGACAAACGGGCAAACGAAGAACTGCTCAAAAATGAAAATAAAAATTCGTTCACAGCTCTTTCGTGTCACTTCATTTTCTTCAAGCAATTTGTTTCCTCCTCTCACTCACGGTACCTTGACACTCTCCTGCTCAGTAGTTTAAAGCAAACGCTTCACGAAGTTGCTTAAACCCTTGCTTTTGTACCCAAAAGTCGAGCGAAGAAAAATCTACGCCTGACATGTGCACGTCCCGCCTGACAAACGACGTAACTTCGCCGCTATCCGTCTTCAAGGCAAGCGTTGGCCAACCGGTTCGCACACCCAGCCATCCGTACTCGGTTGGCACTCGAGTACTCCGGTTGCTTATTGAATTTGAAACGATATACAAATCACCGTCCGGTGGAATGGTTTTTTGCACCACTGCAATGCTATTATGCTACTGCATCGGTTGTTCGTGACTAGCTGAGGGAGTGTGAAGAACAAAAAAAATAAACGCTGTTCACCATGCTTATTCCATATTGCTTCCTATGCCTACGAGGAGCCGGCGAGCCTCCGTAGAATGGTTAGTAGCGTGCAGAACTCTCTAGCACAGCAGCAGTTTCATTCTTCCGGTCTGGTTTATGTGCTGGGCTGCTTGAAGTTTAATTTAAAATTGCAAGCTATTTATAGAACATGCAAGCCGAACTTGGTAGAAACCGGGCAAACCGGGAACGACAATCCGAAGAGATAATCATTGCGCCATTGACCTCGACGCTTGAACGCCCGTTATCGGTGTTAAGTCGTTCAGGTTTGTTTTGCTTTCGGCGGCAAAAGACAGCGGTAAGAGAAAAGGAGCAACAAAAAAGTGCATCGCAAGGAAAGGATGTCATATTTTGCTATGGAAATTTATGCTCAAATCGCGGTGCACAAAAGCGGTGCGAAAGTAAGGTGCGAAATCTATAAGATATTGCTATCGCTTTCGAAATGGAACATTTGCTTGAATGTGTCAAGGGGTTCAGTGAATAATATTTTACGAATTAACATTAAAATGAATTTGTATACTCTCGTTAGATAAAATAAATTCCTTAAAGACAACATAAGTCCTCAGCAGGTACCTGACGTGGCCGAGACTCAGGTTTGAGGCCCGTTAGATGGCCTTTAGACTCCTTTGTATAATTAGGGATTTTTGATGAAAAGATCTAAATCATTTGGTAGACGAGGCCTCAAACTAGGTGAAGATGATAATCCTTCTAAGAGGCCCTATGAATGATGCCCTTTGAGAATTGAAGGCTCTGGACGTGATGATCGTTTATTTACCATATTTTAGGCCTCTAGAATGACACGACTCGACTATTTCTGTATCGTTGGAATTGAACAATACGAGCTAGGTTTAAGTCGGATTTGGCAGACGATGATGTCCTTTCGATAGCGTCCCTTGGACGAGAACTTTAGAACGAACTGTCTTTATAGAAGGCCACAAGTTGACAGCTTATGAAGTGGTACGGGAATGAACTTATGAAGAATCAACGAAAATCAAACTTTACGTTAGTTGGTCATCACTAACACGAGCTCATAATACCATTTTCTTGTTCATGTGAGGCGGTAAGGTTTTGCGCTGAAGTTTTATCGTTAGAAACATGACATTAAACATGATAGTTGGAAAATTACATCCACCGAAGCTACACTTGCAATTAATCAACCAGCAAATTGTAGTTAGCATGTTGAGGCGAAATTAAACTCTAACACAATTAGGATTATTTTGAAGCTAATTTCACTGCTTACCGCATTTCAACATGCAGCGAGTCTTGCTAGTCCAATCCAAAAATACCGTTTCGGTACCGACTCTTCTCCTACTGCAATTGAATTAATATCAAGTGAAAGAAAGAAAAAACAATGAGCTCGTGACACGTCTACCCCCCGTACTCGCTCCAATTTTGACCAAACGATCGTCAGTATAATAGTTCCCACTTTCATAATCATCGTCCACGAAAATGCGCGTTATGAAGCTCGTCCTGAGAGCGAGCAAGAGAGAAAGACCTGCCAGCCCTATTAGCTTCAGGTTTCGTGACAGGGCGCGAAATTGGCAAAATTTTTCAGAAGGTCAAACCTAAATTTATGTACTGCACGCTAGAACCACATGCCCCAGCTGCGGGCCGCCTTATTTCTGAGTGAAACAAGTTGCTTTTTCGGCTTCTTCTTTTGCTACTCGAGTGACTTCTGCTTGTTTTGATGGGCAAAACAAACGCAACCGGAAGTCGGCGTTGTCTGATTGGATGGAACTGCTAATCGCTCACCCCTGTTCTAAGTGGGAAACTTCTTTTTTCCCTGCTCGCGATTTGCCCATCAGTCACTTTGCTTGTGCTTTAAAGCACTCGAAGCGAAGAGTGGCTGATCTTCCGAATGACAAATAACGTCACATAAATAACATCGCAACTCACAACGACTGGCAAGCGAAGCTTTTTCGGGCATGGTACTAAGCCTCTCTCGAACACCTTTATTTGATCGTGGCTTAAATGATGCCAGAAAGGTGAGGTAAAAGGTAATAGAATTAATTAGCGATCCCAACGATCCTACCGCCATGGAAGGTTTTTGGCGCTGGGTGGAAACGAACATCGATAAATTACTGCAATTAAGCGGAAGCGCAATTTGCTGATTGTCCTCCACCGTTGCTTTGGGTTGAGAAAAGTGGGAATCCCTTGTTGCTTGACTCCTCCTTCGACTAGAAAAGTGAAACACATTTTAGTGGTTTTTTGGTGCGGGTTTGGTGATTATGGATGTTGGGGGAAATTGATTACATTTTGCAGTTCAACAGCTAAGAACGTGTTGCCAATTCGTATTCGTTATGGATTTTCTGAAACACTTGATTTAGTAAGTAAGCAAGAAAAAAGCAAAACAAAACAATGAAGTAATTCAAGGAAGCTCAAGTGCAACATTCCTTGGACGGGGTTGTTTTGCCACTCGCCAGGTGTGTTAACTACAGCCAGAACAGTGTTTAAGTAGCAAATTGTTTCATTATCCTTTCTCGCTTGCCACTACTCTTCGCGCACCATCATATTTACTCACGGAGGAGCATAACTGCACCCTTCACTAGATAGCTAGACACTTTTGCTTCGAAGTAAAGACGAATCACCTTAAGAAGAAGTGATTTAAGCCAGTAAACAAGTTTTTAATTGAAATAATGAAATTATTTCGAATCGTTTAACTGGTGGCAAGGATTGCGAGCGCAGCACAATGGTGCATCATCGGACAAATGGCTTAATATCGTATTTTTATCTGAATTTTAGCGTGAAAGACAGCTTATTACGATTAGAGCCACTATTTTGTCACATTATATGGAAAGTAATAAAAGGAAGCAGGAATAATTTACGGAGCAATTGCAATTGCCAATTTATTGTGCATAAATACATTGAGTTACAAGGAAACCGTCAGGCAATGAATGTATTTAAAATAAACTTATAACTTTAACATTATTTAACCGAAAATTAGGCTGTCCATCCTTTTAAATCTACTGACCCAGTGTTGCTCGGTAGAAATGCCTCTTGAGAAGGTTCAGTTTGATTTAGTCCTTAGCCTTTACCAAGAATAGCGTTCGCTGGACGAATGCAGGGGAAAACATTCAAGGACCTTTTCAAAGTTTGAGTAAATTTCTTTGTAATTCGTTCCTTTGAAATAATATAAATATTAAGCTCCTCTAACAAGATGTTACATTTTCCAAACTTGCATCCTAAAAGCATTTTCCTTTTACTCCATGCCCGTGCTCAAAACTCACTGCAAAATTGCTAGAAAGGTTTAATAAAAGGGGTAATGGAGAAAAATTCACAGCCCCATACCGCCTTTTCCTCCATTTCTTGCCAAAAGTATGATGAGAACAAATTTCGTAGCTTTTGCAAGCGGCGGCAACCGGGTTAAAAGGCCGACCGGCACCGGCACTGTACCAGCCCTGTATGCAAAATGGCAAATGGCAGCGGTCCCCACCACCATCTCCAAAATAATCGATATTTTTAATTAAATTTCTTAGACCCCAATCGGTGAGCGGTCGTGATTGACATTCGACCTCAGCGGGATGTACATTGAATGCGTCCTGGTACCGGTGGAAACGGTAGGTCGAAGCGGGAGAGGGAAAACGTGGAGCGGTAATTGAAAAACGGAACAACGAACGATAGGAAGCATGCTTTTAAATTTGATATCTTCTTGCGCTCGATAGTTGGGAATTTTGGTTGCATCTAAGAAAATGGGACAAGATAGCTTTATTTTTGGGCGAGGGCCTATTTTATGGCGAATGGTTTAATGGTCGATCTATGCATATTTGAAGATAAGGTGAAGAGGTTTCATGAAGGAGATTTTATTATATTTTTGCCCCGTAAAAAGATGGAAGTAACGTGTTTTGTACCTCAATAAGCTTATTGAAATTAGAAGAAAATGATGCAATAATAAGCTCACTTCGAACTTGCTACAAAACATTCCCTCGATTGTTACAATAATCATAACACATTCCGCAATTAACTTTAGCTTCTGTTATGAAGGACAAACAGGTGGATAATTACCATACGATGCCTTCATTCCCATGCAATAGAAGGGGAACATGTTGCGAAAAATGCAGTATTCTATTTCGGTACTGCGGCAAGCTGTAGTAGTAGCAGCAGCAGCAGCAGCAGTATATTTTATTTGCTATCTAATAACACTGCAGCACAACAAAGAAAACAGTCAGTATCACTTTCCATCCGTACGGTGGCAATAAAAGTCAATTATGGTGAACGTCGGAATAAGTGGTGCAAGAGGGAAAAACGAATAAAAAACAAAAAATCTGGCAAAAAAAACACCAAAATTAAGGAAACGAGCGTTGTAAGCACCTGACGGTCGACTTTTCGCCCTTTAGCTTATAGTCCATGGTAAACTCCGTCCATGCGATTCGAGTTGAATGAACATAGGAATGGCTGAACCGCTCGCCGGTGCTAATTATACTCTTATGAAACCGTGTTACATACATGACCGCCATCGGTGCGTTTTATAGGCGAAAAAGGGCTTTTTTCCACCCTTTCCGGAAGCAATGATGGTCCCAAACCCAAACCATTCCTACTATGGGTGTCTGGTAAGATAGTGTTATAAGGAAAGCACACAAAAAAAAAAAACACAAAAATTCATTGCCTTTTTCCGATAGAGTCCGAGCAGAAAACAAGAACGTTGAAAGACATTCGAGTAGGGATAAAAACAATCTCGTTGACCAACTCTTTGGCCAACCGCAGAAGCAAAAAAAAAAAATCGTTGGCCCAGAAGATTTATTAGCATAACCAC
Source organism: Anopheles maculipalpis (assembly GCF_943734695.1). NCBI lineage: Eukaryota > Metazoa > Arthropoda > Insecta > Diptera > Culicidae > Anopheles > Anopheles maculipalpis. Next base: position 91,863,184 of record NC_064871.1, read on the forward strand.
GTAACGAAGGTCGGAACCACCGAAAAAATGGGGCCCCCACCATGAAGCTTTGCGTGGGAAAAAGTTTTACATATTATGCTTTTTTTTGTGCTCTGTTTCCCACAAACACCGTCATGTTTTTTGAGAAGGATACAATCACGGTGTGTATTTTGCAGGCCCGGCGGTAACATCGGGCCGCTAGAAATTCAGGAACGGAATAAAATAATGACGCTCGGGCAGTTTGAGAAATACCCCGACTGTACTGTGGGCAATAAAAATGGACCAACTAAACCCAAGGTAAGGATAACTAAACCACCCTCTAAGGCTTCTGACAGGTAGACAGGAAGTTTTTAAGTCCATTTCGCTTGTTTAAAAGATCCTTGGTTTGGGGAGTGTCAGATAATGCATCATGATTGCACAAATAGATAACGAAACAACGATAGAAGGTTTCTAACCTATACAGCAAATTATATGCTGTATAAGTTTGAGGTTCCATAGCAAGGGGTACAAGACATCATCAAAGATCTTCATCCTTGAACCGTAGGGTGATTTCCTTGATGGCCGATTCGATAGCATTCGAACTGCTGATGTTGTTGCGGCCCATCTGCAAGCACAGATCGCCACGGATAGTGATTGGCCCACAGTTTGCCTGGTTGGTGGCTACCAGCATCTTGAGACCAATCTTCGTGGTATCGTCGACATATCGGCTTAGTTTTTCTCGAGCAACTCCATCAATAACACATGTACTTAATTGTGACCTGTTAAGCGATATTCAAGCGAATATCTGTGATCTGCTCAGAGGAGGCAGTACCCACAGTACCCACATGAACCGTATCGAAACAGTGCAACGGTCTGCTATCAGATTTGCTGCCAGCAAGATCGTCGGATCCAACAAGAAGTAAGATTGTCTAATATACACTCCTTAGAGTCTTATCCCTAGCTTAGCTGAAAATTGAATTTGAAAATATGGTAGTAAACCATCGAAGAACTGTCCATGCTTGCGAGTTTTTTTTAATATTTACACATAGGCCACCAGTGTTGAGCAATATTAATTTAGTTTACGATGTTTAATAGAGTTCTCAGACGATTGATTCATCTCCTCCAAAAGTGATCTCTTACATGATGTTCGGAGACCTGCTCCAGGTAACAAACCACCTTTTGCTGTGATACAAATTGTGGCAACTTTTAGAGTCTTTCTTCGCATGTTATACATCCTTGTTCACAACAAACTCTGAAGAAAGGACCTTAAAGGAACTTCCAAGATGTTGGGAACAATGGGGCTCTTTAATTTTTGTTTGAGTTGTTGTCTAGACTTTAAGTTTTTAGCTGTTCAATGTAATTCATGACCCTTTGTTCCTAACCATTCTGCAAAAGCAAATTTTCTCATGATTTGAATTATCAGAGCTTATAACATATTTCTAAAAGTAATAATATTTTTTTCGTGCCGTCTAAAAATATAAGATAAAAATTTTTCTAACATAAAATTTGCAAACTTCATTGCTTGTTCTAAAACTAAATACTTCTTATCGCTTAACAAATGTCTAAACAAAGTTGTAAAGCAATGATAGCATCAAAACGCATTGCTAAAAATAAACTCCTCATTACGAAAAGAGCTCGACAGAACCTTCCAGCAGAAGCGACCAAACTTTCCCACCGTTAGTCACAACGTCTGTGCATTGTGTTCATAAATGCGTATCCAACGGTACGGTACAACCATTATCATGTTATGGGCCCGAAAACTTTTCGATGTTCTCGGCCGACCTCCCGTGTCCTGTGTTGCTCTGTTTGTGATTTCTTTGTCTTTGACGACAGTTCAACTCGCCTGCCCGCTGCTATTTTCCCGCAGACAAATCTGTACGTACCCATCTGAAGCCATCAAAGACACCATACCGTCAATGTCTGTGAAGGGTTCAATCAAACAAGAACAGTAGCGTGCGAAAATGCTGCCCAGCAGTATATCTGTGCGGCTGGGTATTATTTCAGCTGGGCTGGGCAGAAAGAAACGAAACGTTATGATACACCTTCCCGGCGGGTATAGAATGTCAGCGTGCAAACGACAGCGTTATTTAGGATGGAACAAGATCCGCTCGGAGATGGTAAGGATTTGAATGATAGGAAACTGAGAAGCTAGCATGGAAGCGAGCAAGTAAGGCGGCAAAGCAATAACATAGAACGGTGCGTGTCAAGACCAATACACCCGAGGCCGGTGTTGTCAGATAAGCGGGGGGCGCACCATTCAATCCGCACGCGTTGTAGAATGATGAAAAATTCTACCAGAAAAATGCAAACAAAACAGAATTCCATCAAGATGACCGGCTGTACGGTTTGACTTTTGCTTGTCGTATATCGTCCCAGGCTGGGCCTACAGGCTGCACTACCAGTTTTTGTTAGGGTACGCGAAGCCTGCTGTGAGTCAGGATGTGTTCGCATGTGTACCGAGATGAGCCGTTCATCTGTCAAACGCCTTCACTAATAAGCTGCGAAGTACGTCCGTCAGGGGATGTTTCGCTCGTCAGAGTCACTCATCCGTCGTCGATTTCGCAGCCAGCATTGCTGCTATTGTAATCGGTCCGACGCGCAAAAGAAGTGAAAACAGAATAAAGAAATGCGGAGAAAACCAACGAATTGTCTGCTGTGACATGTGTGCTTCTGTACTGTCATTAGTGAAGCGCCGTATGCCGTCTGGGCCGTGTTTTGACGTGGAAAATAATTAAGGGAAACACACGCCATACACACCATCCCGCATGATTTAATGAGCACCGTATGCGCACGTGTGTGTGTGTACGCGCGTTTGAGTGCTTCTCTGTTTGTGGTTGTATGTGCGATATTCGACTACGAGATTAAGCCTGATTTATTGATGTTGTACGATTTAAGTACCCAATCATGAGCAGGGTTCTAAGGCTCTTTTTTTTCTCATGGGGAGTAACCATAACTTCCAATGTCTCCAAATGTGGTGGCACGTTGGGCTGTCAGACCACTGACGTGCACGGTCGGCAATAATTCGCCCCTCGACTGGGTTGGGGGCTTGGGTGTAGGATTTTAAATCGTCCCCGCCAGATATCACGAAAGCTTTTAAGGCGCGGGAACGAGATTATGAATAATGAAAGCAAATTGAATAATAAATTAGTGTGCTTCGGTGGGTACGCTTTTCGCCAGCCTTCCGCCCTCTTTGTCCCTGTCTCGCTCTTTGGGGTCTTTCTCTCACTGTGCGTGTGTATCTTTGGGCTACATTTCACTTGGAGACAGATAAAGGTCGTTCAGCTTTGGTGGGGGTTGCGCAAGGGTTGTTAAAGGTGGATGGTTGAATTCACAGTTACAAGCCTGACGAAGGGGAAGCTTGCGTTAAATCCTTGTCCAAGATAGACCAAATGACAAATAATGACAAATTTTGAAGCGAAAGGTTTCCTTCCCTGAGTGAATGAATGAGTGAGAGCTTTTTTTATTTTGAAGTGAATGAAGACACCGGATGCTAAACGTTTTTCCCTTGTGGGAGTGTGCCGGAATGTCTCGGGGGAATGCTTTGCTTAAGAGATTGAATTTTATGAGCATTATCTATGTTTTATAATTTATTAGATACAATTTATTCCTCGCCTTTTGTCGTCGGCAGCCCGCCCGACGACGGTAAACCGTTTTCTAGTCCGCTCTAGGATTGGGGGAGGTTTTATGGTCGGAGGAGGAGGTGGAAAAGATTGCCTAGAAGATAATCATTTACTTCATTTCGTGTAGAAAGAGATACCTTTTTATGACTCACAATAAAAGCTTTAAATTCCATTCGAAGCTGTCCTGGGTGTATTTTTGTGAAATTAAGCTTAGCTGAGTGGCTTTAGCGGTTGCGAGGTGAATTGAAAATTCATGTTTTTAACTTCAATATGGCTTTGTACTATATGCTATCAGCACGCTCCTGCTCAAAACACGATAACTTCTAGCGATGGATACTAAAATCAATGTGCATGACACATGGCTTAAAATAACTAAATAACGCCTGAATGTAGGCAATTTCACAATCCACCATTGAAATTTGGAACATTTTATCCCCATCCCCTCTCTCCCTCTTTCTCTCCCGTTCCACGATGCATGCAAATCATGTTTTATCACGAAAGCACACACACTCTGAAAGGTTTGGAGATTGATCGAGATAAGGATCAAAAAATTGATTTATCAAATCCGACGTGCCCACGATACGAAGCAATGGATATTTTTGGAGCAAGTGCTTGGAAAATAGAATTGCAGCTTAGCAGGCGTTAGTTATGCACCGATAATGACGGTGCATGTGCATTGCCCATTCATCAACCGGCCAATCGGGCTAGCTGTTTGGCTATTAACTTCCGTCATGTTCGCTAGACAATGGGGAGAGTTTTTTGTTGCTGTTATGTATTGTTTGATTCATGTATGGAATTTCCAGAATTTGCATCAATAATTGTTCATTGATTTTATGCTTAATTTTAGACAACGGTTTGATGTGGGAGCTTAACATCGTGGTTTGTGTATGTAGCTTTTTTCATGGTCCGTTTTTCTGAACAAAAATAAATTTTCTAAATTCGCCCATTTTTTTTATAAAAATAAATTTTAATTTTAACTTTCCAAGTACTTCAATCGCTAGTGATGTAAGCCTAAATATCAAAAATGAAAATGAAAAAGCACTTAATTAAAATATTTATCCTTCCACGCAGGCTTAAAAGCACAAACTGCATTCAAGTAACCCAACGGCAAAGATTTCTTTGCTTAAGTTTCAACGACCAAAGCAAACAAACAAACAAAATAAAGCAGCGTTCTCACTGCACGCGCGTGCTCTTCTGGCTGTCGCTGGAAGCACTGTTTAGGTTGCGTTTTTAAGTTTTAATTTCCCACGCTGGTAACAAAGCATTTCTTGCCACCTTCCGGCAGTGGATGGGACGTGCACGTGGTAGAATTTGGGAAACAAAAACTCTACCATGGCAAAACAAAAGGCTTTTGCTCAAGTGTTTCGTGCGAATGCTGCGACCGTTAATTGAATCCTTCACATTGTCAGGGTTCTTAAAATGGACAAAAAAAAGTGTTTTTCCTCCGGGAAAAAAGGGCCGACGATCGGTTTTATTTTTTTCATTTTGAATCGTATCAAAGTAATTACCGGCAAAGGTGCTGTGCTCCAGGGTGGAAAAATAAAATCACAAAAACAAAAAAACAAACAAGATACAGCCGTGTACATCGATGAAGCTAATTGACGTGCGTAAAGCTGCAGGATGTGCGTTGTAAATTTTTTCCCCTCGCTTAAAAAATAATAAGCTTAAGGGTGTTTCGTGCTTTGTACATTGTGACAGGTAACCTTCGGTTTGTTTAATAAGTTTAATAAGCAAAACATGCCTCACAAAGACTTTAAACCGTTTGCTGCATCCCTCGTTCGTTCATGATTTATCATTATTTTGAACCATAATTAATTGCGACTAATAAGATTTGGGTCACTTAATGGTATGGAAGCGCTCTAAGAAAATGTCATGCAGGCTACTGTTCGTAAGGATCAATTAGTGTTTTATTTTCGTATTTAATGAGTTACTTTAAGAAGCCGGTCGGTCCTTTTTATGAAGCTCACATTGAAACAAAACCACACAACAAGAAGATAATTGCTATTTTTCCTTCTGTGTGCTATAAAGAAGCTACATTTATTGAACAAAATTAATTTCATTCTAACAGAAATTAGAAATGGATTTGCTGAAGAAACAAATTGAAATAAAAAAAGGTCTTCAGAGCTACCGTAATTCCACGAATCAATTAAAATGGCGTAAAAACTCTTACTCAAGCATATTACAGTTAGGCGTTTGAACCTTTTGCCTTTCCACCTTGAGCACTCCCGTACCCGGCGGGTTGCGATACATACTCCCTTCCCACCAAACGCGGGCATGTAGCTGCTGAGAAAAGTTTCAACAAGCTCATCAATTATTGAAACTTTTGCTAGATACTTTAGAAAGAGTGTACAAGATAGACGGGGAGAGAGAAAAAACCGGAACATTTTTAAAGAATCCTAAATACCTTTACAAAAATGGTGAGAGCTGACACTGGCGATCACGTTCGGGTGTCGATTTAAGCTGGGTAAAAGTGCCTTCCTAACAAAGGTGCTAGAGGTTCGAGGTAAAGGATACGCTGGAACGTAATCGATACTGCACGAAACTTTTTCCTTTTTTTTTTTGTTTTGGTGTCCGGAAGCTAAACTTACACCTTGAATAAATCATTCCCGGTGAAAGCTATCTATTGAAAAGTAGCCACCCAACGGTGAAGTTCTTTGTCGAGAAGAAAGGGGTTCGCTGCATTATTCGATCGATGAACTAAAAGTTGGAGAAAGTGGTAGAAAAGTAAGGAGGGAGCGGTGAGTGCTGGGTGTAATACCTTCGAGGTCAAAACATTAGCTTGCACGTGGAAACAAAGTCTCGCGGGTTTGCTGGGCGCTACCAGAATCTGGCCAATCAAAGAGAAACACGAAACACTGCTGCGCTTTGTATTGCTTTGCTGTTTCCGTTCGTTGCATTGTTTTCACCCTTACCGAAGCAATTCTCACGAGAGATGGGTTGGAGGGAGTTGGAAACATTTTGTTGATCGCCACTTTACGCCTCCCATAGGGAAAAAACGGGGTGGGAGATCAGAACCCACTGCTACACGGCTAGTCAGGAGCATGGCTGTAAAGTGAGCGCAGAGCACGCGATCACGGATAATGGTAATTTTCCATGATTTACGACTATCCACTGTGTTTACGTTCGATTTTTCACGGCTTCATGTGCTGCGTGTTACATTATGGATGGGCCAGTATTCGGTAGCAAACAACGACAGCTGGTTGTCTCTTTAGCATTGGCTTGCCTTCTGTGTAAAACCATGGGAAATACGCATTTCTTGCACACATTTCCACCATCACAATGGAACGAAAAGTTCGGCACATCATCTTCAACCAGTGAGAATATAAATCACCCTCACCGGTACCGTCCAGTCCATGGATCTATAATTGAGGGTGAAATATAGTGTAGCGCGGGGCAAAATTCCCAGTAAACGGAATCGGTTCGGAATCAAAATAGCTGAGATGGGTTTTAGAGCAACAATCAATCATACGGTAACGGTCAGGGATGTTCAAAAACTTCTCATCTCAATCATTTGCAATTTTGTGTAGCGAAAAGCGAAACGTAATCGAACCGTTGCAAATCACGATGAAGACTTCGAGGAAAATGGGATTGATTTGGCGAATTTAGTTGGCCGCTTCTGTAACAAGTTGCTGCTTTTGCCATCAATATCTACTCTTAAGTATACAGCGCTTTGCTTGGATTCGTAGGAACTATATGTTTGTTTGAATTTCAAAATTTAGTTTTAACTAAGAGTGAGTAGCTTATGGACGATCATTGTGTCCGTATAAAAGAAATTTTCGGTTGAATTCCATCGATAAAAATTCTTATAATTAGATCGTTCTATAATTCATCTCGCAAAGGTACAATTTTCCACATTCAACGTACTGCAAAAATCCTTCTTATTGATCCAAAACTCTTTCTATCTTGTCAAAACGTACACATGAAATAACCCCTCCATCCGAAAGTGGCTTAATGGTGTGTCAGCTCGAGAACATAAACCCGAACCGACTTGGGAAGTGCGAACAAAAAATTTAAGTTGATTAACACTTTTTCTAATTATCTTCACTCGATCTCGCAGGATTTTCTTGCATCGCATCGCCGGGAAAGGGCGTAAAGAAAAGCTACCATTAATTTGTTTCTCGTTCGTGCGCACAAACACTCGACCCGAGGACGGGATGGAATAGATTGTGAAACGAATAGCGAAAGCTCCAGCAGAGGAAAACAAAACGAAAGAAACGGTCGAAACAGCTTACACCGAAGAGACAACACGGGTATCTCGAATTCGAAGCGGAGTCGAGTGAAAGCAAGTTAAGAAAATTGGAACGGAGTGTGTGTGTGTGCTTTTTTGGTGTGGGAGATGGGAAATTGGTAAGGTTAATTTTACGAAGCACAAATCTTCCGCCCACAAACGCCATTAGAAGGCATCATTGATCTGCTGGTTCTTGTGGTTTGTAAAAGCTTGCGTAACGGTTCGAAGACTCCACAAGGTGACACTGTGTGTGTGTGTGAATTAATGACCTGCAAAGCTGTCGACGTGCGTGTGTAATGAGCCGCCTGTAAATAGTGTGCCCGTTTTCAAACCACACAATTTCGGAATAATGTTGACAGTGTTAGCACCGGCAACCGTAGTGCAACAGGAAGCAGCAGCAGCAGAAGTTGAAAGTGAACGTACGAGGAACGCTTTACAGACCTTTGGGAAGCGAAGGGTTGCAAGACAGTGTGCGCAGTGGTACGATCGGTGGCTTTTGTGAGTGTTCGCTGTCGGCCATGCCGGATCGGGTCGGCGGTGTATCGATCGCGAATGGGCCGATTCGCGGCTAGCAACCTGCAGAACGATACCGCCAAATGTTGTCGGTCGTGCTGAGCGCAACCACCACGATAACAATGAACAGAGGCGAGCAGGAGAATCTCTACCGGCAGTCACGCAATCTACGGTTGCAGCAGCAGGAAGCGAAAGCGCACCAACTACAGCAGCAGCAGCAGCATCAGCAGCTGCAGCACCAGCAACACCAGCAACTCGGCAAGCGCCACTACTCCTACGGGAACATTCACCAGTACAGCGGTGCCACCGTGGCACTGCCACCGATCATGATCGCCCGCGGGCTCGGTTCGTTCGCGATGGACGACCAGCAGCTACGGCCGGGTGGTAGCGGGCCCGCCTGCGACGATCTCGTGCTGAGCGTGCTCAAGTCACCGGTCAAGGAGACGACGAACCTGCTCGGCACCGGCAGCCGGTCGGCCATATCGGCGAGTCCGAGCGCGGGGAGCAACGGGATCACGATGGGTGGCGGATCGGTACAAACGCAAAGCCCCAGCCCGTGTGCAAACTCCGGCGGTGGTGGTGGCGTGTCGTCCAGCGGCATGATCAGCTACCGGACGCTGCAAGGTTCCGAGGACGATCTGGTCGACGATGTGGAGTCGGCCATCGAAACGACTGAGCTGAATGCGGGTGATCCGCACAAGGCACCGCTCCATCCGGGCGCATCCTCGTGTTCCTCTTCCTCGCCCCGTGCCCTCAAGTTTCTGCGCCGGTTTCGGCCCGGGAAGCCGGCGCGAGCCTTCGAACCGCACCATAAACGGGTACCGACACCGATGAGGCGCAAAAACCGTAGCCGATCGCGGTCACGCTCGAACGACATACTGGACGGAGTTGGTGCGAGCCAGGGCAATATCGTGGTGGACGATGATGACGACGACGTCGACATTGATGACGATGTGAATGAGCTACCGGGCGTCTCCATTGGGCTGGGAAGCGGTAGCGGCGTGACGGGCGGTGGTGGCAGTGGTGGTGGCGGGGCTGGTGGAGCATCTAGTGGTGGGGGGAAAAATCTTGGCGTGCCGAACCCGTACTATCCGATCGCGTTGCCGATCGACCAAGCATTTAAAGCCAAATACGTTTTCCATCATCGACGGGGAAAAACTGTGCAGGAGCGATTCTACGTCTTTCTTGAGCATCCCGGCGGATGGCTGTGTTTTGTGTATCACTTTTCAGTGTAAGTATGGTACAGATTGTTTTTCTTCTACAAACTTTAAAAGCTCAAGGAACTTACATTCTCGATTTTTCTTCAAGCACTTTGCTTGGAGGCAGGTTTTATAGGTACTTCTCACACAGGGCAGTATTTCATTGCCTGTCGCGGAAAATGCTTTACTATTCTGCCTTCTTACAAACCTTCTTACCTCACTAAGGACGTTAAACATAGTAGCAACTATTCCTGTTTAATAATCTCATAAATTGGGTTACAAAGTCTTACTGCTTCGGAGGACTCTCTACCCATGTGCGATTAAACTGTATCGTTGGATAGAAGTGATTCCTTCTCGCTTGTCTGCTATGGGTGAGCTAAGACGTGCATAATCTATACAGGCAAGGTGGTTTAATTAATAAACTACCTAACAGGATAATTGTGGTTAGCTACTAAGCTCTGCCCAGGTGCACAAATAAAGCGTTGTTGTGGTTTGAAGGCCGCATGAAAAGTTGTACCTGATTTTACTCATAAAATATTTTACACAACAAAGAAGGGAGCATTTAAATGAATTCTATTTTCAAGCACGGTACAGTGTTCGATGTTTGTCAGGCTTTCTTCCCTCGCTTACAGCAACACACGTGGCATTAATTAATGGCAGATTCTTGTTATCTGTTCCCGTATCTGCGGTGTAAAGCTGCTTTTCTCCCGGAAAAAGCTTCCTCCCTTTTTTTTTCGGGTGAAGTACATGCACTTACCCACCCTCTCAGACTGGTTTTGACTGGTGAATGTAATTTTAATTGCATCCGGAAACGGAACGTAAACCGTGAGGAAATGGCATAGAACAAGGGTAGCGTTATGCAAAAAAGAGTCGTTCCAGGAAGTCACCGTGTGAGTGGTAGTGGATCGGTTTCAAACGAGAATTATAATGATCTTGCTCTCAACGTTCGCTTTCCTTTGTTGAGGATTAAGCAGATAGTTGTGAGAAATAATCGTTTTTGTCCCGTAGGAATGTGTTGTTACGGAGAAAAAAAGAAAAAAAAGTTGTTGAGAACTTCAACCATTCTTCAACTTCAACTACACTTTCAAGATAAACATTCCAAACTGTCAAGACGATGCTTCCGAAGCATTTTATAGTGCTCTCGCTATAAAATTTATTAAACTAACGAGTGGCAAAACTTTTAGTTTATGAAGATGCTCTAAAATGTCTAACTTTAAGCTGGCTTCCACCGCGCCTAATAATCTAATCCACAAACCTTCTAAATCCTTCGGCGAAACCCAAGGTATGCATAACTTTCAAAACATGTTCTGCGTTCAATTTTCTCATCGGTATCGATTTTCACTTTGTTTTTGCTGCTCCGCTTTTGAACCGCGCGTTTCACCTTTCAACCCGGTGCTGCAATCAGTACACCGATCGGCCCTGTATCCATCAACGATCCTCGGCTCGTAAATATCCTTTTCGATTGATTTTGGAAACGGGATGAATCGGTGCAATAAGCGGGAAGGGGTTGAAACAAATCACTCTTCAACGGGTGTGCTTAGCACAGTAATCTCTCGGTAATCTTTCAACAGTAAGAAGAAGGTCGGTAACGGATGGTTCCCAACAGTTTCCCATCTGGGCAAAGGATTTAAATTCAATAGTGAAGGAATTTTTGCACCGGTAGAGTAAATCTGGCATATTACGTGTGTTACGCTCGATTTCATCCAGTATTTCCACCTGGTTGTGCACCTGGTTGGGAGAACGTTCCTTGTCCGGTTTTGCAAGATAAACGGTCGTGTTTGTTAAACAGATTGGTGAAAGAGCACCATGGGATATTATATAGCTAAATGGAAATTAATTTATTTTAAACATTAAAAGAAAAGATGACGTTGATAAAGTAAGAGCAAATGCTCAAAAGCAGGGCAGGCAGGTTGAAGTATTTTTTGTAATTATTTGTATTTTATTTTGGCCTCTCTGCTGATACACTGTTGTATCGTTACTTGAAAGAAGCACGTCAGTCAAAGCCAAAAGGAGAAGATTTTATCCAAACCGGATGCGATCCATTCCTTGCTTTTCTTCCCATCCGCCAGTCCCCTTTTTCCACCAACTTGGTGGAGCATCTACCGTTCGGTTACTAACTGCGTTACGTTGCCAGTTCGTTTCGCAAATACCTTCCCATCCCAACCGTTTGCTTATCGTTCGCGTACGCAAATCGAGATCTGCGGAACGTTGTGCTCCGTTCCGTTCGTCGTTGATTCGATTCGACACGAGATCCGGCGCCCGCCATCCATTCCATTACATTAATCTAAAATTAATGTGCATCCAGTCAGTGGATCTGCCTGCTTTGGATAGGATTCGATGTATTTCGAGCAGAGCAAATGTAGTCTTGAAGGATGCAACCTACGTTCGCTTAACGTGTAATTGGTAGAATTAATCTTTTACTATATTTTTTATTTTAGAAGCTCAAATAAAACAGAACAGAACGGTACATCATTTTCTAAGCTAAAATTGAACGTCAATTTTAAAGCATTTTTGCTGGTCCATTTTTTAAAGCTGCTATGATTCATCAGTTTCGTGACAAAAGACGAACACATTGCAGGTCAAAAATCGAACAGAATATAACAGAAGCATATACACTCATTTCCACCGCCAATGAGGTCAATCGATTCCGTTCGGCGCAACAACACTTCGTCCAGCAATTAAAATATTAAACGAAATTAAAACGTCATTTGCAGTGCGTACGTTTGCCGTGAGCTGGGCTGGGCACAAAATAAACCTTCAATCACGTAATCATGATGGACAGATAGGTTGGCTGGCTGGTTAGTTGGTTGTTTTATCAATAAAAAGACAATTCACACACATTTCGCTACGTAAATATGGTGTGTTCCGGAACAGAGGAAATCGATTAATTAATCGTCTGAATTGGAAACTGATGAATAATGGCTGTGATCTTTGTATGTGTGCTTCAATCGAATATTATTTTTGCAATATTGTTTACCGGTGCGAACAAATGCGTTGAAGGCTTGCCATTTATTAAAAAGTTCAAAGCAGTACTTTTGGAAATTCATTTTCACATGAAAAATTACACGCAACTCAATGCTTTTGTTGCAACAGTTCCTGGCGTACCTGATGCAGAATCTCTAAGTTATTAATGCACATTTAAAATTTAATAAATTTTCTACAAAGTTTTGTCTAGTTTTGCATTTGTTTTTCACTTGAAATTTCAACCCTCCTGTGAGATATTTTTAGATTGTTCTATTAAAAGATATCATTAGTAAATATCCCTAAAACTATTAGATTTTAGAGAAAAATACTTGAAACAAAATGACAACCGTATTATTGAACGTCTAGAACATATTTCCATATTTCACTCTAGTTTTTCTGTGAGATATTTACTTTAATTGCTTTGAACTACTTTCTGATTATATTGTGCAAATATGTATGACAAGCACTGTACAACACACCATCAACCCGTCGTGTCAGTGTTCGTTAGTAAAACAAAACCTCACCCTGCTACCGTACTAGCTCTGCATCAAAAAACACAGTCTACCACTGGCACCCTTATCATCAACCTTCTACCCTCGTGTATTTATTTCTTTTTCGGCACAAACGACTGCCCTTCAGCTTCCTGACAGCAAATGTCAGCTCCATGATACGACTCGGTAGCACAAAAACTCAGCCATGGCCTGTTGCTCCAACGGCACATCATCGTCTGTCAGCGAGCGAGTCGTCACCAGGCCCGTCGTCATCGTCAGCTAGCCCGCACACCCCGTACACAGCGAACGAGCTGACAGCAGGGTAATACTTAGCTTTCAAAACCCGGACTTTAACCGGTACAAACGGCCCGTTAAGGTGCCATATGAACGAGACTGTAAAGGCTTCGTGTGTCTCTCCCCTGGGAAAGCGCTCTTGTGTTGTGGAAAATGCCGGTTTTAAGATTAGAGAGGAAGAAGCGAGTCTGGCGGACAAAGCCATGCAAGACAATTTCCCCGTATATCCGGTAGGATAAGTGTTCTTCCGTTATCGTTGCTCGCTCTTATTAGGCTAGTTGTTCTTTCCCCAAGTGAAAATTGGGTTTTTGCTAACCGTAAGTTGTCTTGCTGCTGCTACTGCTGCTACATCTTAGATCTTCCGTTTGAAGCGAGATGATATTCACTTCGAGAAGCTCTCCTACCATTGTTCTTGTGTTGTATCCCCTTCAAAACATAGTGCAGCCAATCCTTTTTAAGGATCAACGCTCTGCTTTCGGTACAACCGTCACAGCTTAGCAAGCGAAGGTAAATCAGCTGACTTGGTTGGTAGGGTAAGGGCTTGTGAAAAAAAACAGGGCAACGGCAATGACATTTACCAGCCCGTCCACCACTCCCACCCGTTATGCTCAAGCAAACGTGTTTATGAAGCGAGTGAAATATGATTGAAATTCTATTTTCAGCCACATTATGTATTCCGCTTCCGTCGCGGAACGGTTCAACAAGCATGTGACTGTGAACTAAGGCCAACGAGCGCACACACGCACCTACATTCAGGGTAGGAAAACAGATAAAATATGTTTCCTCCCAGCGAGAAGCGACCGATACGCTTTAAGATTTCAAACAAAGCACCATTAAACGCCATGCGATTCCGTTTAAAACCTCCGAGAGCGCGCTCGTAAAATGGTTGCGCGTCAGATTGTCCGTCGTGATCATCAGCGAAATTGTGACAGTTCGGGCGCTTTCCGATGCAACCACGAGTGTCTCGTAAAAGTGTAAAAGTAGTGTGACACGCTCAGTCCACGTCCGTCCGGGCTATAAAGATGATGAAGGACTGCTTTATTTTTGCACGTGCCCGTGCAGATGCTGGAGAGAGTCATAAAACCATCCGTCCACCATTTCTTGCACTTTGCCCTATCGAGGGCAAAGCAATCAGAATCGAGCAGAGGGAAGCGTAAGTCGATGCTAGGGAACACGATTGTCTAGAAAAGAAGCACCATTCTCATATTAAAAATTACGCTGCGTGTTGTTAGGCGATTTATGGGCATCAAGGTAATGAAAAATTGAGATGAAATAAAAATTAGATTAGAAACATTGTTGCCACATGATGTACAATTCGTTCTATTACTAAAGAGTCTCTAGATGTGTGTTTAATTAGAATAAAAGGAAAAGCTTTCTGGGAAATTGACTAAAAAATGTAGTACTTACACATGATCGTTGCAATGATAAGAGGCAGTCTCATCCGCTCTGTTCCTTCTTATTAGACTACCGACGTAAGCTTAGAAAGTCGTTAAGTCACCAAGAAAGAATCCCATTGGTATTATTGGGGTCAAGCTGTGAAATAAGTCTTAAAAAATATTTATTATGTTCACAGATAAAGTAAAAGTTGTTCAATCGAAAGAAATATTCTTGTTTGAATACATTAAGTTAAGATCAATCTAGTTCCACAGAAACTGAGAGTAGTGTAGCACTGCCTGAAGGGAGGAACCATTCATGTTCTAGACAGAACCCTTAACAAACTTTTTGTAGTATCAAAAATCAATCAAAAGATAAGTATTTCTTAGCATTAACTATGATTGGAGTGCATCGGACCATAATTTTTTTTTATAGCATTTCTTATAAAACTCTTCCCCTTTCGCCATCATTATTTAATTAACAATTTCTTTCTCGTTTCTTCCCTTCCGCTTGCTTTTCTTCTTTTAATTACAGATTTCTGCTTGTGTTAGTGTGTCTGATATTTAGCGTATTGTCGACGATAGACGAGTACAGTAAGTTCGCGAACGAGACCTTATTCTGGATGGAGATCTGTCTGGTGGTGTTCTTCGGTGTCGAGTACCTGGTCCGGCTATGGTCCGCCGGCTGCCGTTCGAAGTATATGGGCTTCTGCGGTCGGTTACGCTTCATCCGCAAACCAATCTGTATTATAGGTAAGTTTTCCTTCGATACGATGCTTCAAGAGTGCAAACTTACCACCAGAAACGATTGTCTTGAGTGCACACCTACCTTACCCTTTTTTGGTCGTACTCGTCGTGCTCGAAATGTACCTTGCTCAGCTGGTGTTCGGTTCGGTTTCTAATTTCAAATTCATTAGAAACTAAATTAAAACACGACACTTCGATTTCAAATGCATACACTCGTACATATTTAACCGCAGCTTTAGCCAGGTAGACCACATGCAGTTTGAAGCAGCAAACATTCACCCAGGGAAGTCACCTACTAGTAGAATGCTCTTCAATGCTACCCGGAGTGCTTTAGTGCTGTGATACTTTTATTTATTTCTTCTTTGCTTCTGGAGCTTTGCGCGTTAATTCCGGTTGTGATCTGTGTTTTTCCCCCTCTTCTTTTTTGTTTTATTCGCCCACTCTGGTTCCGGTTCTTGTTTTACGGAACCTTACGGTAGTGTGCATTAATATGCGACCAAGGCTACTGAGGCTACTTTCCGGTGTTTCCGAGGACCTCCTACACTGGTTCGACACTGAATGGAATAATTTGGCCGCTAGGTTTCTTCTCGCTGCGGCTAGTTCTTAAATCCCGAGCAGGTGCTAATGTCCCGTACACACCCGTCCCCCAAACCACGTCCCACCGCGCCACACCGATGAGCTAATAAATGAGTGGCAATTTAAGGGTACGCCGCAGCTTGTGCATAAATAATTGCTCAGCACCGATGTGTGGCCGTTGGAGGCGTTGTACCGGTATAAATGGTTTTGCTCATCATTTAACCACACCGTTGTGGTACGGAATCACTCACACAGCAGCACCGGTGGAGTTTTCGCACTGGGTTCCGCTGTCACGCCAGGGCGCTTCTTCAAAGCTTGCTTCACCAAAAACCCACCGGAACTCGGCTGAAGTTGAGCACAAGGGTGGAGTGCAGCCGGTCGGAGGCTTTGAATGCGAAAGTGGCACCTTTCGCCGAACAAGGCAGCACGAAACACAGTGATTCGACCTTTTCTTTACGAATGGACAATAGCGGCTTGTACGACAGATGTGTCCATTCCATTAGAACATTTCGGGAAGTCCACTGCGCTGAGTTTGGCGAGGTTGGATAAATCTCATGAATTATTCATGAGTAGGTGCACTAGCACTACGCAGGCTGGTCTTAACGGCAAGGTCCAAGCAAATTTACCACTCAAACCTTCAGATCGAAACGGTTGTCTGAGAGGTCGCTCTAGACGAGTCTCCAACACTCCAATTTCACACGGATGTTCCTACAAAAAAAAAATCGCCCTCAAAGCATATGTTCTGCTGCATTTAATGGAGCATTTTACCTCGAGCGTAGTGTAGAAAGGAAGGCAGAAAACAAGGAGCAAGAAAAACAATTGGAAACCCCCATGAGTGCCAGAGGTCATCCTTTCGTGTGGAGCTCTCTTTTTCTTTTCCCGAGAACCTCGTACTCATTAGCATTTCAATTTGAGTTGCTGAAAAGTTCTACCCCTTTTCAGCCCTACCGTTGCTTGGTGCCGTGCTCCGTTTCAACGGCTAACTGCTCTGCTAAGAACGTAAGGAACAAGCTCCATAAAAGAAAATTCCAAAAACTCCGAGCAACGAAAAATATTATACGGGAAAATATGAATGGTAAAGTTACTTTTTTTTCCGCGTGTTTTTCACTCTGCGCTCCCTCACCCTTCGCAGCACGATAACGGCGCTTGATTGTACTGAAAACGGACTTTAGGGGGCATGGGATAGCATGTTTTGCTTTCTGGTGAATTTCTCGAGGCTAATTCGTTTCTTTCGTTCGGCTTATGTACGGATTTAGTGGAAGGTTTTCCTTGCCGTTTCCTTTTTTTATTTTCTTGCTTTTTTTTCGGGGTGAGAAGAAACAGAAAAGTCAAACGAATTTGGAGCGTAGAGTTGGGATATAATTGAGCGAGGAAATAATTGAAGAACTATCGTGGGCAGCAAATCTGGTAGATGTTGATGTAGATGACTCATGGAAAATGTCTTAATTGTTCGGCTAAGTTTTATAAAATTTGCTGATTGATGAAGAAAATAGAATTCATAATGGAAAATTATGATCGCAAAAAAGAGCTTGCTAACTCTCTCTCTCTCCATTCTCCAACCATGCGATTTATTTGCACTTATCGCATTGCAAAATTAGATCAACAGAAAGATAAACAAAAACACTCAATTGTGGAAATGTTTTTGCTGCTTTTTGGGGTTTTAATATAATTGAAAACTTTTACTTTACTCATCCCATTCCCCACCAAGCGGTCGTGAGTAAACGGGGATGCCCAAGGATCCCAACACGCAAAGCAACAAGTACCACAACCACCACCACCATCACTAGAAATAACCTCAAAAGGGCAGACCAGAGAAATAACAATCAAATTTGAGAATGGGGAAAGCCTCCCCTCAGCTTTTTTCCCAAGACCCACAGCCAGGGTGCCAGTCCTAGCGGAGGGCGCATCAGACGAGTCTCGACGCCCTCGTCTCTTTGATTTCGTTCCGGTCACGTCTCTGTTGTTCTATCCAATTTCGACACACAAAGCCTGCAACAGCTGAGAGTATTCAACCATCCAAAAAAAAAAAAAAGGAATATAGAAACGTTTTTCCCTGGTTGAGATTTTCCATCCACTCTGTTACCCACTTTGTACGCTTTGTATTTTGTGTTTTGTTGCTTTGTTGTCTTTGTTTCAATCGAGTGGGTATTTTCTTACGTTGTTGTAGTCACAGATCCTTCATTTTTCCTTCTTCTTGTGGCACATTTCTACTGGAGGTGTAGTTTTTGTTTTTCTTGCACAGTTTCTTTGCATTTAAACGTTTACAATTTGTCACTTTGTTTGGCTTTCTTTGCGGGACACAAGTTTTATTTTTCGCTTGTCGCTAAGCTTGTTAGGCTTTCTTATGACGCTGCTGCTTTAATATCGAGTGGTCGATTTGAGGCTTGGGGATAAACATTTTTATGAGGAGTAAACCGTGTACATAGGATACAGTGATGGCAGAGTACAATAACGAATGGCATCACTAAGAAGGTAGAGCTTTTTACATTTATATTAATTCGGTACAAATTATACGGCTTTCCCTTTTCTGAAAACAAAAGAATATATCAATAATGTTTATTTGCATCTTTGATTATTCAACGCATAACTCTCATGCAGCAAATAAAATCACACGTAACAGTGGTTGTTTGGTTCGGCAAACATTACCATCCAACCGTTAAAATGTCATTTCCCGTAAAGTTTTCCTCTTTCTAATTAAAGGAAGAATGTTACGATTTACCGCACCGAATGCAACTGCTGAGTGCAGATAAAACACAACGAGTTGATGGCCGTGCAGTGGTCTGTTTGCTTTGCGCAAAACGGTCGGTGCACATTTGAGAGTTTACTTTTAAAATTATAGCTCCCCACAGAAATGGCACTTGCTTTACGTCACGATCCCGTGCGCCAGTGATCACCATCGTCCTGCAAGAGTGCATGTGTGCCGCCGATGCACGATGCGCGTCATAAAAGTTTTACGTTCACCAAAAATATTGCACTGCAGTCCATCATCAGTCAGGCGTGGTGTGCATTAGGTCCGATGCGCTGCTTTGAGCATTGGCAAATATTTTGACAGTAATTGAAAGGCATAAAAAAGGGGACGATTGCAAAACACTGTCATTACGCTGTCATAGTTTCCGGTAATGGTGCAGCTTTATTAGGAGCTTTTTTTTTTGCTTTCGTACACCGCTTCTACGACGGTGTGTTTTGAGGATTGTTTTTATGGAGCTAAAATTAGTACAGGAACAGATGGGCGTAGTAAGAATATTTGGACAAATAAAACTTTCCTTTCCCAGTGACCACGACCACTCGCAGGCAAATGTAGCAGGAGCGTTGATAGGTAAATATTTACCGCACCGAAGCAGTTGACGGTCGGGTGTAGTTGTGCCCCAAAAGCTGACACAAAGACCGAATGTCCCTTGCCACGGTAATGATGTTTGCCGGATGTAGATGGTACGATCGTTATGCAGTCGTGGTCCAATTTTTCCTCCTCCGCACCAAACCATTATCTTAACCGGAAGCTTAACTTTATAGAACCATCTGGCGATGTTTTCAAGGCATGGGAAGCACAATTAAAGGGTCAATATTTGTCAATCAGCTTCATCTATTTCGGTGAGCACCGGGTGCTTTGTTGACACGGGTACGGGTTCCGGTGCGATGCGAGATGGTGAGAGATATGGCCAATTTATCCACTCCCAGGAACCGAGGGGGATTGTCACGGTAGTTCAAATAAAATAAAACCACAGATAAGCTGTTGATGTGGGGTTTTAGCTCAAGGCTAGGCAGCAGCAGGTGTATAGCGTCGTAAGAAATTGAAATTAGGTCAGGGAAGCTTTTATCAGCGAACAAAGAGAAGAAAAAACGTTCACAATCAATTTAGTACCATGAACGACCAGGCGTCTCCATCAGATTTTTCTCCTACCTCGCAAGTGCGTTTTGCGTTATATTTTCTGCTGGAAGTTTTTTACGGTTTTGGGATACAAACAAACCGGAACAAAGCAACTCACCCACGGTGACACATCTTTAGGTGTGCCGATGATGACGTTCCGTAAAATTGTCGCCATTTACCGCCTAGTTTCATTTATTCAATACGATTCCCTTCCATTGCTTTTCACGACCGGTCGGTCCCGTCTGTCATTCCCGCCGATTGTCGGAAGCTAATTTGCTGCCAAATCGAGCATCATACCTGTCCTGGGTGGGTGAGCGAGAGAAAGAATTCAACCGAAAATAAATGGCAACAACGCCACAAATTACGATGCTACCGTGTGGCAAGGTTGGTGGCGCACAATGCGAAACGGGAAGCTAGGCAAAAAATATGACTTGTCAAATAGTGGTGAACGGGAAAAACATAGCCAAACACGGTGATTAAACTGCGTGCAATAGAAAACATGAAATACGCATCAAAAAACGACCGACAGTCAGCGACACGCAAAGGAACGGACGATAAGCCCGAAAAAATTGAAGAACATTCATTTTATGACAATGTCATGCGTGTTTTGTAGTTTGGGTTTTCGTTCACCTCCTCCATCTCTCGAGGGGAAAATCATTTCCCTTGTTTTTTGGCTAAGCACGGTTGAAATTGGCGTGACTCTAATTTAAGCGACATCATCCCAACATTACAAGGCCTCACCCAAATCACACCAACAGGACACCATTTTCGTGCTAGAAAGAAAGTGGTTTTCGACCCTTCGAATTTGCTGCTTTGTGCGGTTTTGAAAGTTTGTACAAAATCACAACTCTTTACCGAGAATTGGAGGGATTTTTTCCCTTTTTGGCAAGTGCCCACGATTTCTCGATTAATTGAAAACAATTTTAAAACTTATCCTCCAATCGTTGGACGACACCCGTACACATGATGGGAATGCTACAGTGGGAAAACAGGATAATTGAAACCGTTAACCGAGCTGTTGCAAGTTGGGTTACATTTTGTACCAATTTTATGATGATTACAATCGGGTAATGGTTGGGATGTTGGGAAGCCAGCGATTGGACACCGGTTTTGATGAAACTAATGTCATTCGGTTGCACCAGGCAAGCTGTTATCGAGCGAAGCAGCATTTGGAAGTGAATCGATGTTTTACTGCAATTCGTTCCTTTACCACCCTAAAACCGTTTCTGATGACGCATCACAATCGCTTAATGTGGAGTAAGATACGATCGAAAAAGGTGTTATTCCGGGAAAGGTTTCTAGTGCAAATAAAGGTCCCATTAACGGATAACACACCTGTAAGGTAATTTAATTTTTTCGTAAAATATCTTCAATAAGTTTTTTTTTCTAAAAAAAGATAACGACGCATCAGCAACAAGTCCCACCAAGTACAAATTGTGTGTCGTCGCTGAGGATGATTTAATCAATTTGCGCTCGGAGTTTTACATTTTTCCCCGTTCCTTTAATAACATTCAACAAATGATACCCGTGTGTCAGCAAATTTATAGAACAAATTTATATCCTGCAAAGTTCAACGGGAGAGAACGACTTCATTTGTCATCTCGGAACGATGGTAGCACGATGAGTCCATTGTTGAGCAAGATGCGTACAATTTGAGGTGGAAAGGCATGGCACAATTCCTTCATCCATCCATCCGTTTCCGTGGCACAAATTGAAAGCATCCATTTGTCAGTGTCTAGCGAAGATGATGGCTGTCTGTCGCCATCTGGTGTGGAAAAGTCATTCCGCACCGAAAGCATTACTAGCTGGCGTGCAATCGAAACGTACACTAGACTCTACAGTCCAAGTGAAAGTTTCCAAAAGCTTTATGCAAATGCGTATGGTAAACCTGTGTGAGGACATTTGTCCAAACAGACAGAGTAGGAACTTCTTTTTTACTTCGTGCAAAAAGTTAAGAAATACTTCGCTAGTTTTTGGGACAAATGTTGTTCTCTATCTCATCAAAACTTTATCTATCAGCCCGAAAAGCGATGCTTGGATTGAACTCCGGGATAAGGTTAGCGTCTTGGTTACCCTCCGGAATTTAGGCGCAACATCAAACACTCTTTTTCACGCTCTCCAGGAACTCTATTACGGTTACGAGCTCGGCAACACTCATTCAAAACTCACATTTGCAATTGTTGTTTTGTTTCGTTGCAGATCTTATTGTAGTCGTAGCGTCTATGGTTGTGCTGTCCGTCGGCTCAAATGGTCAGGTGTTTGCAACGAGTGCCATCCGAGGCATCCGCTTCCTTCAAATACTTCGCATGCTGCACGTGGACCGACAGGGTGGTACCTGGCGATTGCTCGGATCGGTCGTCTTTATCCATCGGCAGGTAAGGCAGGGCGGATGCTCTCAGATAAATCCTCTCTCATCGATGTCCGGAAGATAGATTAGGTTATGAATATCTGATGTACTGCATATCCCCCGGTTTGCCTCTAATTCTACTTCCCACAGGAGCTGATTACCACACTGTACATCGGGTTCCTGGGGCTTATCTTTAGCTCGTACTTTGTGTATCTGGCCGAGAAGGATGTGTTGGGCCCGGACGGGAAGGCAGACTTTGCCAGCTATGCCGATGCGCTCTGGTGGGGCGTCATCACCGTGACAACGATCGGGTACGGTGATACCGTGCCGCAAACGTGGATGGGCAAGATCGTTGCCTCCTGCTTTAGTGTGTTCGCAATCTCGTTCTTCGCACTGCCGGCCGTAAGTAGCAGTTCTTGCCCAAATCTTTCAGCGTTCTTTATTCCTTCCTTTTCTTTTTGTTTTTTTTTCTGCTTTGTCTCGTCCCGTGCACTAAAAGGGTATCCTGGGATCCGGTTTCGCCTTAAAAGTACAACAGAAGCAGCGCCAGAAGCACTTCAACCGGCAGATACCGGCCGCCGCCATGCTGATCCAGTGCCTGTGGCGCTGTTACGCCGCCGACAAGAGCTTCCACAGTGACGCCACCTGGCAGATCTACGTCAAGTCGAACGACAACGGCAACAACAACGGCAGCAGCAGCACCGCCCTTCCCTCGCAGTTGGGCAAAGTGAGTGCGATGTTTAGCGGTGTACGTTTGTATGTTTTGGTGGTACTTTCCTGGCAATTTGCATTTCCCTACACGAGATTGCATACCTTTAGGGTGGTTCTGTGTCGGTTTCTATCCTTCGCGGGCTTCAGAATTTTTGCGACGGTGCGGCGTTTTGTGAGTGTTTGAGTTTTGTGTCGCCCGTGGTTTACTTCCACTTTTTTTGTTGTTTTCTTTTCCCTTTCCTATCGAACGGTTTGTTTTTGATCCTTGCTGGTCGGTGTTTTAGATCAAAAGGAAACATTCATTACTTTTTTGTTTAAGGCATATTTTTTTTATTTTGAACATCATTTTGATGTGTCACAATAAATTAGTTCTGAGATGAAAAATTTAGATATTTTCCTTTCAAATTTACTATTACTCTAATTATTATTGTTTCTTTTGAGGCACCTTGTCGTCGAATTTGGATTTTAGATCCCTTTTTTAAGTTACATTAGAAAACGTGTTTATTTTACTTGAAGTGAGAGCAGTACATGAGTAACTATATTATACAAATATGTAGAGATCTCAGCTGAGATTAGAACAGACAGCATAAACAACAGCTGTCCATAAATATTAGCTCATGGCCAAAAGAAGTACAATTTCTCAGCTCAGATTTCATTGTACAGAAAGTTGCTCTATGACTGAACATCACCCTTGCACCTCCATTATTTCTTTACCTTAGTTTTATTCTATTCATTCATGAATTTTAACCAGAAAAAAATCAAAAACCTTTTTATTGTGCCGTTAATACGTTAAGTGGAAAAAACACTTTTCTCTCAATTATCCGCTTTCAAACATAACAAAAAGGGTAAAGGGTCCTTTTATGATGTCTCTCAGCAATCTGCACTCTGTAATTAGATCTTTCAAACACAAAAACAAAACCCATATCCATTCCAGGGGGAGGGAACCACCCCGGAAGTAAAATCCTCCCCGAAAAAAACCTCCTTAATGTTTGAGTGTTTGTCCCTATTGTTAGCACCAGCAACCACAATAGCTGTATAGAGATCGTGAGATGGGAAAGCCCGTGCTTTGTAGTACATGGAATGTACCCTAACCCTTCCACTGCTTGTTCCGTTGTTGAATGTGTTGAATGTATGTGTTGTTAGTATTGAATGTTGACTATGTGATTGTGCGTTATGTTAGTGGATGTAGTTGGATTGTGCTTGCCGTTGATTGAAGGTATGTTGTGCTTTGACTGCTTTTGCATACATTGCATCGAGTCCCGAACTTCCCCGAGGGTGAAACAGTACTGAAAACAGGACGGAATGTGTCAGTTTTTAAATCTAAAATCCATCAATTCAATCTGTACTAAATCGTTTTAGTACAACGATCACGATCACACGGTATACGCAACCAGCAAGCTCATTATCGTGCAGCTAACAGATGCACATTCGCGTAACGCAATCCAATTATTTTCTTTCCAATCGCTATGCTCGTCTATACTAGGCGTGCAACGCAACTCCACTGCACCGATTCCCACGCTTTTGGAATCAATCTATTTCCGTGTGGCCCACACGGACAGGCACACAAATTACCGTACCGTTTCGCGTTTCGTTCTACAGCGTACGAGGAGCGTTCGCGTTCTGCGTTGCCTGTCGGTATCTGATTACACGACTACAGCATACCACCCCAGAATGATCCATTCTACGCAAATGAGACACAAAGATGTTCGTTGGAAAATTACTTCCAGAACCGCGGGGCATATTGTTTTACAATTGCACAACCCAATCCCAGCTTTTTGTTTCCTCTCTTTTCGGAGTCAGAGCTTTTGCTCCGTAAAATGGTTCTGTGGGCCGACAAGCAAGTAAGTGATGGGAAAACGCATAAACCAATCAATCAATCAAACACAAACTCTCAATCAAACAACTGCGTCTCCCGTCGAAATCGCGTCAGTTCCCCTTCTGTGCTTCGTCTAAAAGACCATGCTTTGCCAAAAGGCAAATTGGCAACATGAAGCAAACAACAAAAAAGTGGAGAAAGAAAATGGAAGAACAAAGCAGGGGGCAGTTTTTGTGATGAAATTTAAATTTTGACAGCTTTGCAAAGTGGTTTCGATGTTGTGTTTTTATTATAGGCTTTGGTTTGCAGAAACCACCAAGCGATGGCAACCCACTGTGGGGTGGGAAAAAAATGTCAGCAATGCCAGAACGCAACCAGAACATTATTGGTATGTGTGTGGTTTGTTTGTTTTTATTATTTACACTTACGCAGCCCGAAACCCACCGGTGCCACCATCGTGAGGGATAAAAAGTATCGGATGAAGTGTTTTATTTCGGTTCTGTGTTCATTCGCTGTGCCATTTTTGCGATGCTTACGCTTCCTACTTGCAGTGATGAATTATTCAAATCACAATATTCGATACAAAACATGGCAAACCTTTTTCCCGCCCGTTGTTGCGAAGAATGGCAATACCATTAGCGAGCCAGCACTGCGGATGAAAATGGGCGAAAGAGCAAGAGATCGGAGGGGTTGTGGCGTACACGCGAGCACCAAACACATAAATTGCCCTGTGTGGCTGTGTTTTCCATCATATCTCAGAATGCATTTTACATTTTCTGTTTAAAAGCTCCAATGGATTTCTTTCCTTCAAGCATTGTTCCTCTCTTTTGCCTTTTCGTTCTTTCTCTCGCTCTACCGAGGACCTCAACAGTGTTGGAGGATTGAATTAGAATAATGGTTGTTGCTTCATTGTTTTGAAGAAAGGAAAACTCGCCCAACAAGCCTTATCCCGGCTTCAGGGCAAAACCTTGCCCGCGGGGTTTCGATTTGCTTTGCATCGCGTTTCGATTCAGCTCTTGAAAATTTTCCCAGAAGAAGAGTCAAAACACTGTGGAAAAAAAGCCGAAAAAGAATACAGATTGGTTTTGTTTCCTTAGCATTCGATTGCGATAAAATTGATTTCATTGTGAAAGTGCTTTGATCAATGCGCGTTACCGTTTTTCTCGGCGGGCATTTTTTCTTTTACTTTTTTACGTCGGTTATACATCTTTTGTTGACGGACTTTTGTACTTTTCGATGCTCTGAGCCGATAGAATGTGCACATGTGGTATATGTGTATGTTTTTTTAATGCGTTAATCTGATTTGATTGAAGCTGATACGTGCAATTGATATTTGATTTTGATCACATCAAGCTATCCGTATGTAAACAAAGGAATCGGATTATTATTCTTTTGCTCTGTTATTGTAGCGAACACTGAGCTGTTTCTTTGTTTGGATCAGGTATTCAGCATTTCTGGCTGCATAAGCTTGGCAATTGATTGCGGGTTTAAAGATCACAAGTAATGGTACTGCTGAGAGAATAAGTCAACTTGTTTGCTCAAAATCAGCTATGAATATCGACTCGCTCCGCAAAAAAGGGGCCAGTACCCCAAGGAGTCGTTACTACAGCCAGTGCGAAATTCTCACACTAGGAGTGTTATGAACAACAGCGTCATCCAGGCAAGAGTTGGTGAACCATGCAGAAAGGGATAAAATCCGCCGTTTCTAAGGATTCTAAAGCCATGGCCAAGATTAGCAAGAACAAGACCAGCTTGAGTCAGTTCAAAAATGGCTAGGAAGGAACTATATTCTTTTCTGGCCACTGTCGATGCGGTTCTCGACTTTCACAAGGAGAGTAAATTCTACACCGATAATACGAGCTTCACTATGATACACAATGCCGTTTATTAGCAGATTATATGGTGGAATAGTTGAATTATGACCACAAATGTACTCAGCATTTTTCTTCAAGAAAAGATCTATTCCAGGATGATATCAGGATGGATATCTGTTCAAGTAATATTATCGAACTTATGATGAAACTAATTCACACAAGGCCAACCTAGCGGCGATGTCGTTGATTCTTCTGGTAGAAGCTTCATGAAGGACGATTTGAATCCTGTTCCATCGTGTTCGATTCCGTGTGTTTATACCCTTTATTTTAAATTATAAATATAAAGTGGACATCGAATGAAGCGATTGGTTTTAATTTTAACGAGCAAATATTTTATCCTTCGAACATGATCACATGTACTTTTTGCTGTGCAAATGAATATATTTGTTTCCAGTTGAAAACGTTTATAATTTAATTCTACATGCATGGAAACGAAACTTTTCCTAAAACAAGGCTTTATAGATGCAAAACTCATTCAGCCTGCAGCTTACTAAAGTTTCCAAATAAATTTGCACCATTTTCGGCGCAAATCCTTCACAACACAAAATTATTTTAAAATACGCGCCTACCAACCTGGCCGGCAGCTACATTCAAATAGGCTTTCGAGAGAATTAATTTCCATTTTGGGGGTATTTTCCACCGAATGCCTGGCAGTTGTAAACTATGTCAGGCAGTGGAGTTTGCAGTAGAAATGCAACGTGCCCTTTTCATATCAAGGGCATTATGCATTCCACCTATCTCTCTCTCCCTCTCTCCTTATCTGTATATTTGTTGGCAGGGAAATTAGTAACAACGCTAACGCTAGCTTGTAACAACCCCCTAACTAAGGTCATGGTTTTGGATGCTTCCAGTGTTTGCAACCCTTACATCTCTCAACACCGACAACGCCAACACTCATGCACGGTTTCATTCATCACGTACAGATCAGAAGGATAGCGCTGAGTGGATATTAATACAGCTAGCTTGCTTCCAGAGTCGTAAAAAAAGCCACTGGATCAAATCATCATCTGCGATTTGTTGCTGCTCGTTTTTCTGTGAGTGAATTTTATGCTTGATAAGTCCTTCGCATTCGCTTCGTGGTCGTTTTTTCGACGAGGAAAGTTGCAAGAAATAAGGAGACAGTGAAATATAATATTTTTTTTCCAGAATATGTTCACCATCGATGGAAAAAAGATACATCGCCGCTGTGTGTGTGTGTCTAATGTTGATCCGTTTCTATCATCATCTTTGGTAGGAACATGTTCCGAAGAACTGCTCAGTGGGTAATGTACCGATTCGCTTGTTTATTTTTCTCGGGAAAATGATCATTCACCAGAAGCGAAAAGGCAACCTCGCTTGTGGTATGTTTCAACGCAATTCGTTAACGAGCTTTTACTGGATTTAAAGCAGTGTGCAGCATCTTAAATTCTCTTTTATTGTGTGGAAAACGTGTTTTTCCCCTGTGTGAATGGGTTGAAAAAAAAAAGATAAACATCCATTTTTCCCTGAACGAAAAGCGCATCAAATGGGTAGGGTTGAATGCACTGAAAAAGGCTAAGGAAAACACATTTCTTTCTGAGGCTGAAACAGAGACTTTAAGGTTGTGCACGTATAGATCGTTACGGAAATGAAGAAAGACTTCTCCCTCCCTGCCTAAAAGGCGTTGTATTTGTTTGCCTTTTGCATCACATTTGTGGTGGGTGGGCTTCACGTCTCTTTTTCAATTTGCCATTTTCCGCACGACGGGTCCTATATGTCTACTCTCCTACCTAAGACATCGCAAGCTAGGCGCACCTGTCAGTGTGGAAAATAAAATCTTGACTTCATTTTCTACTATCCCACCTTCCATCCCGAGGCGGCAAACGCGAACTGATAATTTGAAAAGTAGGGAAAAGCAACGGTTCTCAAAAGGAAAACTCAACGCTTAGTGTTTGTGTGCATGTGTGGTTTGGGGAGCTGCTAGCTGCTAGCCAATAAACACAAAACAACCAACCATTGCATAGCAAAAATGGCTTATGATGTTCCTTTTACTTTCCGTCACAACAAAAGAAGAAACCTGTGAGGGAGAACTTTGTTGTGGCCACATTCATGACGATCACGATGACGGTGGCAACGTAGGCAATTGCGGTGGTGGTGGTGGTGATGATGAAAAACTTCCGGTGTGATATTGAGAAGGTTTCGCGCACCGCCGAAGGTTGGGCGGTGAACGTTGGTTGTGCCGATTCCCGGAAACTGCCTTCCACCCTATGGAAAGGAAAACACATTTTCCCAGGCCGGTTGGGCCGGAATCCTGCAGCGACAGCTGACAGCCTGCAGACAAATTTCGTTCAGATGTTACACGAGGCCAGTGAGAGAGGGTTGGGAAATTGAAAGAAAAACTCTCACTTTTTCCATGCTATCAGGGAACATCGGGGAACATCGGGGAACCTGCCGTGCCGTGAAAGAAGGGAAAACTTTTTTTTTCCTCCCAGACACATTAGCTTTTTTCCTTCCCATTCCCCCAGCATTCGAAAGACGAATTATTACAACCATTTTCGTCTTCTTTATTGTTTGTTCGCATTTTTTTTTTGGAGAGAGTTAAGGAAAATCTGAAAACCAGGTGTCAGGAAAAGCGTGGCAAAAAGGAACACATAAAAGGGGTTTCTTTCTTCTTTTACAACTATCATTTTGGTTTTCCATATTTTCCCTATTTTGTGGAAAAATTGGGGGGAAATTTATTTTTCATGCTTTTGTGCAGGGAAGTTAACACGGTACTGAAGAAGATGGTCCGCATGTAGCAAATAATGCAGAAAGACAAAACAACAGTGTTTGCTGTGCTGTGTTTCACACCGTCACAGTTAGTGTCTTTTTTCGCTTCTCCATTATCTACTCTGTGACGCTTGTTTCTTTCTTTTTGTGTTTTAAAATTTCCATTTTCTCTCTGGAAAGTGTGCATTGCTCCCTCTTTCATACATGTGAAACTTGTTGCGTTGGTGAAGTGGATTTGTGTTCCTTTGTAGCTATGTCTTGTCATATTTCATAGCAAACAAGGGGAAAAAACCAGGTTTACAGTTTCAAACTGTCTTCTTTCCATTTGAAATTCCGGCTCGAAAGTTGGACGGAATTTTTGGAATGTTACCAAGCTAGCCAGCGCAAAGAGAGAAAAACTCTTTTGAAAACGTTGCTTGCTGCTTGGTGGGTGAAAATTCCTTAAATATATTCCATTTGTTACAATGCAACAGTTGTGTATAGCATTTTAAGATTGAGTCGGGTAAAAGGATCGTGGTTAAACACACTGTTATGCATATGTTGGTAAATGTAGCACAGGTTTGATTCTTTGAAAATTATTAAAGGAGAATTTAAGCAAAAGTGCATACTTAAATCAATTATTGTTTCAAGGAGAAACTTTTCATGTATGGATGAATGGTTTATATGTATTTTATTTGTGTTGTAAAATAATTTTCTTAATCTCGAGGCTCCCACTAAAAATAGAGATGAAAAGCCTTAACAATATATAATTTTATATTAAAAAGCTACCATCAAAAGGTAATAAAACAATTATAGTAATAAAGCTACACAATTATAGTAATAAAAAAAGCCACTAACCTGTTCTCATCCCAAACACCGATAGTAAGATAAAGGTTTACTGCTTCACTTCACCAACGTCGCATGTGTATGCAACTCCACCGCTAACAGCACTTTATCATCGGCAAAATGTGATGATATATCAATTGTAACCGATCACCGTTTGATTGATTTGTACCGATGGTCGTTGACGAAACTGGTCGCATTCGGGCAAGACAAGTGGGTCTTCCGACAAGTCAATCAAGAACGGGGGGACAGAATGAAATGGAAGCTGGCACAAACATTTGACGGATCCCCGGGGTAGATAATCCAATTGTAATCCAATCCCAATATGTATGAAACAGTCGGTCGAAGACGATTTTCCTTGTTTTTGGATACAAAGATCTTACGGAAAACACACACACATACTCGGCAAACCATTAAAGATTAATTCGCAAATGCCAATTCGTGGTAGTGTTTCGTTACCATTTCCAAAGACAAACGATGTGCCTGTTTTTGTTGCTGTTGTGGCTTGTATTCGCTTTCCGGGAATCATTTATTCCATCTCCATAGACCTTTTGGGGGCGATGCAATAGATATATTTTTTCCTCGTTCCGTTGTCGCATCATGGTTTTGGAGCAGAAGTTTGTTGTTGCGGGAAAACTTTTGGTGAAAGTAACTTTATTTATGGGTAGGATGCTGATAAAACTAAATAAATGGAGTTGTTGAGCAGAGCGACACAGTCGAGAGCATTAATCAACCAATTGTCAAGCTCTCATTTGAATATGTCCTGTATGATCTGTGTCGAAGATGACCTCATGTTTGTTTGGCCTAAGACATTGGAGGTTCTTGTATTGTTGGAACAACTTAGTAAACAGTTGTTTGATCAGCTAAGGTAATCATGAGAGCAACGAGCTCTTCCACTAGAGGGTGCCACAAGAAATTCCTTATCGAAAGATCTTACTAAAATCCTACCTGCACGAGAAAACTCATTTTCTTTATGAAACACAATCATTTAATCCTCAAGCTCTTCAACAAAAAACTAGTCATCAAGACAAAATAATAACGATCTTAAATTTATTTCTTGAGCTTTAAAAGTCTGCAGAATAAAGACGGTGCTCCATTGAAATAATGTGAACTCCATGAAGTATTCGCTAAAACCTTCATTGAAATGCTTATTAAAAACCCATAAGAACCTTCATATTTCCACCCTAGGAATGTATCTGCTTTCAGGCACTATTGTCCCCACATTCTTCCACCTCACATCCTTCATCCCTTTAGCTCCTCGGGAATGTTCTCTCCTCCCCTATCCTAGCACCTTTCAGCAATCGATTCCTTCTGCTCGCTTGCACGCTTGCTTTTCCCACAGCAACTAACACCCGTCTGTTGTGCGTGCGCTCCTCGGTGTGTATCAATGTGTTCGTTGTTCGTTGTCCTTTATTCGAAACATTCGGGTTCAGACCCTAATGGTGCAGGTGGCGCGTCGCGGTGCATCGGTGCTGAAGCGGCGCAAGTCCCGGAACCGTATGGAGGCGCCCCAGATGAAGCCACCGCTCAGTGCCGGCCCTGGGCCGGGTGTAGGGCCTGCGGCTGGTGGTGCGGCATCAGCGACGGCCGCGACGACAGGCACAAATGCTTCCGGTGTGAGTTGTGCTTCCGGTGCTAGTGGGAGCCAAGGGACGGCACTCGCTCAATCGGCCGTCGGTGGCACGGATGGAGGACCGCTGGGGACACCCAACACACCAGGCGGAACCGGAGGGGGTGGTGGCGGAGGGGGAGGAGGAGGCGGTGGACCGGCGGAGCTGACAAAAAGTGAATCCGATGGTGACGTTGTCTTCTACATGGAGGAACCACGGTCAGCAGGTGAGTGTGTTTAAGGATTAGTGGTTTAATATTAAAAATAACATTTTCTATAACAAAATTCCGATTTTATCTAAAAATTTGGGTTTTAAAAACCTATTCGAATAGTTAAAATAATTTTCCGGGGCTGCTGCGATTCACGATTCCTGCTGGATATCGTGAATAGCATAACAACCTGGATCAGTCCTTTTCATCGATTCCAGCTAGATATCGATTGATAAAAAAATATTTTTCAATAAAATTCCTCACTACAAAAACCCGTTGTCAACAATTCAACGCTCTGGCGAAAAGAATTTCCTATAAATACTCAACAATATCAAACCCGCTTTCCCGAAACGGCGTCCAGTTTCCAGTGCCGTTTGATCGTATCGATAAAATGTTTTCACTCCACGAAGCCCGTCACAGACACACACACACAAAATGTGACCCGAATTCATTTCGCTTTTCCACATGAAAACGGTAAATGATAGGGTTGAGGGGGAAAATGGTGGTGAACATATTTTCCCGACATCACCCCATTCCCTGCATTCTCTGTTCCGTACAATTTTGTCGAATATTGCGCGGAAGGGGCACACATTCTTCCAACATTATTTTTCTTTATTTTCTATGTCGGAAGTAATCATCGATAAATTCCTCGATCGGGGAACATAACAGATGAATTAGGAAACGTGTTGGCCGTTGCCGTCTGTCTGTGCTGGCATATGTAATAAAGGTGTTAACAGCCGTACGATGAATGATGACCCTTGCTGTTCATGCAGCAACGAAATGCCAGAAACCCTTCTACCATTTCCATTCGAGCACTTAATTAATTGGTCAATTTCGTTCCACCAACTAACTACTCGGACACGCCGAAATGGAACCATTTTCGATTACGAACTAGCCTCGGGAAAATACAAACGTTCTGGTCATGAAGTTGTACTTCTTCCGTAGCTTCTACCAGCACTTGAACTCGTCTTTTCTTTATTATTTACTCGAACAATCAGAAAAAAAGCAGCTTAAGCTATGATGCCTCCATTCCAGTGAAGGATTTTTAGGTTTTTGGAATTTTGGGTATAGGAGAAACATAATGTCAAAGTATTTTTTCTTTATTCCCTTATTATTTTCTTATTTTAAATTTGTAAAAATGTTGAGAGCATTAATTGGTTTAAATTAATTCCGCCATTCAATATTACAAATGACTAGGCGTCTCCACTGATATCTATGCAATGCAGACGCCCAGTTGTTTGTACAATTTCGCAGCCGATTCTTATTATCGTAGATGTGCAGTAGAATGCAAAAAAATATTTTAAAATAAAAAGA
Source organism: Anopheles maculipalpis (assembly GCF_943734695.1). Classification (NCBI taxonomy): domain Eukaryota; kingdom Metazoa; phylum Arthropoda; class Insecta; order Diptera; family Culicidae; genus Anopheles; species Anopheles maculipalpis. The sequence continues at coordinate 91,896,441 of NC_064871.1, forward strand.
TTATTTTTTGTCATAATCTACATAAACCATGAGTTCATTCAACTTGGTGTCACCTATAAACAATAGGAATAAGAACTATAGTATTTTCATTCGCAAATACTACAAAAAACGCCGTGCGGGTGGAAAATATCTTCCAGTTAATTACTCATACGCACGAACGCTCAAACAAACAGGCGTGTATTTACCTTCACACAACTGGTCCGAATTCTAGTTGCGTGACCACACCAAGCAGACCTCACTAAACACGGTAAAAAATATCATGAAAACAAAATATAGAAAAGGGCAATACCAAGCACATTTTTACCATAAAATGCAGCTTGTAAAACAAGCCCCTGTCAGACATAAACCGGACACGGTTGACACGCAAAGAGTTCAGCATTCATGGCGGGCGTATTTAAACGTATTAGAGTGAAGAATTTTCATTGCTTAACATGCGTTTTTATCTTTGCTCACATTTAAATCATCTGCGGGGGACACAGGAACACACACGTATTGTGCTATTATGATCTATTTTTAATGAAACCACAACGAAGCAGGTTGCTCTTGGGGGGTTGTGTGTGCTAATTCAACTCGCAGAGTAAAGCAACAAAACTTTACTGTAAAGCTAGCTCTATGTACCTATTTTTATTATAAAGAAATGAATGAAAGTGTCTAAATCGGTTTTAGTTTATTATAATTTGCATGTGGCGAGCAATTAAAACGATAGAAATAAAAATATTTCCCTCTTTGCTTTCCCCTTCAGGTACCCCGCTGCGAACGCGGCGAAACGATCCGAACCGGGGTGTATTCGTAAGCCAAAACAGTTCCGTCACGGAAGCACCGAGCGACGAGGTGGAAGCCGAACCGGAACCGGACGACGAACCGGAACCGGCCCGTGTCACGCAGTAAGTAGTATCAGTAGCTCAACCCGGCCGAAAGGAAGCAATCAGTGTCGAAGTAGACAAAAACAAAACGCTTAACGGAATCACACTTTCCCACCAGACGCTAATGAGCTGTAATGCGTTCTTTTCATGTTTCTTTTTCTTCCTCCCTTTTCCTCTCTGACCAGACTGACGGAAGCTCACCGGAATGCGATACGCGCGATCCGGAAAATCAAATACTTTGTCGCGCGGCGTAAATTTCAGCAGGCGCGCAAACCGTACGACGTGCGGGACGTGATCGAACAGTACTCGCAGGGCCACCTCAACATGATGGTGCGCATCAAGGAGCTGCAGCGCCGGCTCGACCAAACGCTCGGCAAACCGGGCAGCTATCTCGCTGGCATCGATCGGGTCGGCAACATCAAACCGATGACGGTCGGGGCACGTTTGTACCGGGTCGAGCAGCAACTATCTGTGATGGACAAGAAATTGGATCAATTAACGCATGCCATCAACTCGATGACGATGCAGCAGAAGATGATATTACCGCCGATGCAACCGTTCCAGGCGCATCCGTTGCATCAACAGCAGCAGCAGCACGTGATGCAACAGGTCGGTATGCATCCGCTACACTCACCGGCCACGCTTGGTGCGATCGTGCAGCATCAGCAGCAACAGTTGCAGCAACAGCAGCATCAGCAACAAATTTCTCCACTCCAATTACCTGCTGCCCCGTCGCAAGCTTCCTCACCCTCGCTCGCCATGAAAAGTCTCGAGGACGATGTATAATATTTAATCTAAGCTCGCTTTCTCGCTTTCATGCTCTAGCTCAAGCCGGCACATGCCGGCGAAAGAAGAGAAGGACGAGGGGCGGGTGTGCAGCGGGCAGAACGAAATGGGTGGAGGGCAATGTACGAAGCAGTACGAAGAGGGAACCAGTTCAGTGTTCAGTGCAGTATGCATAAAGACGCCTGCTTCTTATGGACCATTCAAATTCGTGCAGTTTCGAGCAGTTTGATGTGATGGCTACATTAGCCAGAAGGTGCGTGTTTGTGTTATGTGAAGCGGGGATAAAGAAATGCGGAAATATTGCACAATATTGACGGCTGTTTGTTCCCCGTTTTAGAGCCTCCCAGAAGATGCGAGAATTGAACAAAAAACCACACACACACACACTCATACAAAATCCAACTACAAAAGACTAAAACATTCACTGACCGCCTCGCTGGTACACATTGGCCCAAAGCAAGACCCAAGCTATGCGCACCTCTTCCACTTGAGATAACGATTTGTAGAGTTTTTTTGTTTTCTAAAGCACACATAAAAAGTCTAATCTAAAAACTCTCCACTCAAACACAAGTACTCTCGCTCGGAGAAGAGAAACAAAGTGAAAAACAAAGAAGACAAAAAAGCAAAAAAGTAAATAACGAAATAAAGAAGAAAGAAAAGACGAACAAAAGTGACAAGAAAATCGAGATAAAATAAGGAAGGAAAAATATGCAACGTACTAAAAAAAAAAAACGGTTACTTTTAGTACAACAATTCAACCAGTGCTGGTCGATCCTTCTACCAAACGCTGCCGACACTCAAATACACACATACTTATAAAAAGAGCAAACACATCCACTGTAGGAAATCTATTTCTATTGGGCAATCGTGCCCTCACACACTAACCGCACGTAATTTTAAGAGGACATGAGACTGTGATAGTGAGTTTGAGAACTGCGAACAACTGTGTAAACCGTGCACCGTTTCGTCTAACCGTGAGTGTTTGTGTGCGTGTGTGTGTAACGTGACGTCGGTGTATTTGTACTTATTGCAGTAGAGGTTCCACCATTACTTCCGACATTACACACCACTTAGATGTGTACGCTGTGTGACAACAGGGTCACTATTTGTTGGAATTAATTTCCTTTTTTTTTCAAATTCGATTCCTCACTCATTTTTTGTCTTACGTCTACTAAGATTCTTTCACTTATTTTCTAGAACTTAATCCATCGCCGAGAAGGAGATCTCTCACTTAAACCGTACATCTGTTTGTTAGCCCTAATCCTTTCCGAAACTTTTGCATGTGTAGCGTTGTTTTCCTGTTTCGATGTTTCATTTTTTATGGTAAACTAACATGTTGGTAGAACACAGAAGAAAAACGTGTAAAACAAGAAGAAAGCAAACATAAAAAAGACACATACACACAGCAAAACATAGAAGAAAAAACACGGAAGCAAACACAAAGAATAGTAAGCAATAACTAACGCAACTCAAATGCCTCGAAACTATTTTTGAACGACGGGTGGGTAAGAGGAGCGAAGGAGTTTCGTCTAGCAGCAAGCACAGCTTTACTTTGCTTTTACTTTTGCAAACATGTGTGACGATTGTTATGTAGGTTCTTCTTTTGTTTGCTTTTGTTTTTCTCGCAAACGTTTCTTAATAGCTTCCTTAAGCAGGGCAGCAAAAAGAAAAACCATCACCGATCAGGGCTGTCCATTAGAATGTGGAATCTGTTTTTGTACCTGTTACAGAAATATGCAAAAAAGTTTTCATATTCTTGCGGCCATCCTTGAGCATACGCTTCAACCATTCAACATCAGTAGGCAGAATGGATTCGTTACAACTTTGTTTCTGGCTTTTGCATCAGACAGGCATCGCAGCAGAAAGTGTGCAAGGAAATTGTTTCGTTTTGCAAGTAATTTGGCAAATGTTTGTTTTGTTTCCTCTCCCACCACATTTCACATCCGTTTCGTGCCTTTTACAATACATTCTCCTTCCACAGACATTCAAACCAGCACAACCCACACAGAGATGAATAAATTCACTCATGCTTTCTAGTACACATTTAATAAGCTTGCCAATCAACACACAACCACAGCAAGGAAATAAAGAAAAGAAATGACAAAACCAACACACTAATTACACTCTAAATTTGCCTAAAAACACATACAAAGCAGTGAAACATTAAAGTAAATACAGTCTCCGGAGCCATATTGAACTTTGAAAACGTCAATGCGCACAAATGACGAGTGCAACGGGCCCAATAATGCGCCTTGGGAGGAATAAAAATTAAAAACGAAATAGTAACAGTAAACAAACACAGACAGAGAGAAAAATCACATAAAAAGTATCAAACATTAAAGCAACGTAAATATTGTACAGCCGAGCATTAGAGGTAAACAACCACCAAATTCCAACTAACTCTACTTCAACCCAGCTACTATTGCCGCTTGGAAGAAGAAAAGAAAAACTCTTTTTGTAGTACTTTTTTATATTGCTGACAAACGAAAGACACACAATCACGACCCACTGAGCGCTGTGCCGTGATAGTACTCGAATCTGGAATTGGGTTTGAGTTGGCGAGTGTTTTTAAAAGCGTTTTGCAATCGCAATTTTGTGTGTCCAGCGTGTGCATAACTTTTAAGCAAAAAGGTAAAAGAAAAGATAACCCGGTACAGAGTAATTTTTCCTTTAGTTTCTCGTTGAATGTTTGCATTGTTTTCATCTCGTTCTATCGATTGTGTGTAGGGAAAAGCGGTAAACCAATCGGCTTAATGTAAAGTAAAACTAAATAAAAACGTTTGTTCAAATTAATATCATCTAAATCAGCTAGGCTAAATTGGGCAAATACTTGTAAGCAAAATACCAACTCAACCACTCAGAGTAAACTCTAACGATGAAAAACGGGAAAGGAAGAAAGCAAAAACAAACTACTACTGAAAGTGATATAAAAGAAAGAAAGAGGAAAGAAAAAACATGTAAACAACGTTTAAGCTAATTAATTAAAACTGCATTTTCTGCACAGCAAAGCAAACTCACAGATTAAAAATAGATAAAAGTAATGCATACAAATCGAATAATGGCACTTAGTAGTTTAAAACAAAAGAGCGATATAACTTTGCATTAGATCAAAAGAAGTATAGTGGCTAGAAGAAGAAACACACGAAGGTTCTTTAAACCGTTAAACCGTTCTCTACTGTGATTACTGTGACGAAAAGCAAGAAGAAAGAGTAAAAGTATCTTAGTACACTCAGTATATAGCAAAAAATACACAGACGTTGTTGTGTGTCACACATATAAATAAAAAAAGGAAATAAATAAAAACTTAAACAACAACAAGCGCAACATTTGTACAGTCATAAAACGGAAGTGCGTTTTCGCAAAGTAAGACGAAGAAAGGAAATGGATAATGAATATTAGCAAATGCTCTCTCCCATCTCTCTCGATCGAATTAAACAATAGATTAACGGAAGGAAAACTAAAAGAAACACAGCAAACGAGTAGCGTTAGTGTTTGATTTGGTTCTTTTCAAAACGCAAAGTGCAACACTAAAGTAACAAAACCTAAAACTCCTTTTTTCTGCAATATCGAATGTAGAATGTAAAATAAAATACCCCCTTAACGACTCAGCATGGACTTTGCTGCCAACGAAGGTGAAGAAAGAGGGGTAATAAATGTAAATATATTTTTTTCTTTTGGTTTAGCAAACATATTTCTCCCACAATTTGCAAATAGAGTTCTTTAGAAAAAGAAAAACCCACGAAAATAGTAATAGAAACGACGATTACGATTCATTCTTTCCCAAAATCAATCAAATCAAGACCAATGTTTCATAATAAAATTGCCGCCTGTAAATAGTGATATCAACATCGCGTGTGTCGGCTGATTGCGATGAACGGCAAACAAAGTGGAAAAGAAGAAACAAACACGACACTTTTAGATAATCCACTCTTGCAAAACATGCTGATAATGATGCTGAAGGGTCCAAACCTGTTTGCCTCTAAGAAGAAAAAAAAAACATTTAAAATAAACGAATAAATAAAACAAGAACGAACAAATGAACCATCTAAAGCAAAACTAAACTAAAACAAAAAAGAAAAAGAAGGAAACGAAAGCATAAACATACCGTTACCGTAAAACCCCCTTCTTTACGTGTGAGGAAAGAGTAAAATAGTAAAAACAAAAAAACAAAAATCCAAGCGAAGATAACGCTAGCTTTTAAATCAGAAAACAATCGTTAGAAAATAGAAAGTAAAACAAACCAAATTCAAACAAGATTGCGTTACAAGAAAACAATCGTGAGTGTACAAGAAGGAGCGAAAAGAAGCGAACGTAAAGTAAGAAAAAAAAGAGCACAGTAGAACAAAACGATTTAACGTCAGTCTATCCATTACACTACTTCTGCGGAATGAGTTTGTTTTTTGCTCTTTGGTTACATTTTTGGTAGCAAATTAGTTTAGAGAAATAGTATCGTTCGAACCGAAGTTAGTAGAATTTCATGTAAAAACTTCAAACAATCTATCGATCACAGTTTCCTCCATAGCTCGTGTAACCTAAACCTGAAACTACCCAATGGCTTTAAGCACAAGGACCACATTCTCTAGCAATTTGCAAAGGCAAAAAGAATCCACTTTTTTAAAAAACCAACCCAATATACTTTACTTCTATATCCTCTCTATCCAGGTTCGGGAAGTTAAAAACATAAACACTTAAGTAAAGTGTAATAAAAACATGCTGCTGTACCACACAACATAGAATGAACATATCTTTAGTACAGCGTGGCAAACGGTCGAAAGTAGTAGAGCAAACACAAAAAAAAACAGCAAAAACCCACGGTTTCTCTTAATCTATCGAGCTATAAAACACATGGAAGCGAATGTACTAAAGCCTCTACAAAGATGCAACAAATGCAATAGTATCCAAACAAACAAAGAACCACACAACACTACAGGCTCCTTATCTGGAAACATTTAACCATAACAAAAATTGTTTCAATAAAAACCTAACCAGTACAGAGGTACGCAGGACACTTAAAGAAAACAAATCGGAAAGAGAACCGTTTAATATAAAGAAACAAAAATTTAAACAGAAAAACCCACTATATGCATCAGTTATGAAAACTAAAGCTAAAACTTTTTAAATATTGTTGAACACATTCGAATATTTAAGCGGAAGCGAAGCGGAGGAAGAAAAACATAATTTTTCCTGGCTTTTAAAAGAAAATTTTAAACAAACAAATACTAACAAAACGTTTTAAGCAGCATTCGTTACAATTTGGTAGTGTGTGTGTGTGTGGGGAAGAAATAGTTTAAAAAACTTTAGCTAGTAGTATAGTAAAGCAAAGCGGAAGAAGCACAATTACTTACTACACACACATAGACACACACACACACTTACTCTCACACAAACACAAACCACACTTGTACATATCTTCAAACCACACACGCAAACACGCACATTACACACAGCCACAGAACATCTGCAAACAAACTCTACAATAAGCAAAACAACATTAAACAAAAAAACAACCAAACAACTAAACACTAATACCGTAGGGGCCTATCTATCGGAAAGCGGAAACAATGATCCAAGCAACAACAAAAAAAATCTTTACTGGGAAAGCTTTAGAACAAGAGAAGAACGAGACAAAAAAAAACATAGAAAGTTGCATTCGCAAACCAGTCATGAATTGATTACTCAAGTGATATAAATAGGACGAGGCTGTTCAAGCTATGTAACGATCGCGCTCGAAGCGTGATTAGTAATGTGTTTATTTTATCACTTTCCTATCACTTATCTGTCGTGCTTTTTTTCTTTTACTTTCCTAAAACTTTTTCCTTCTTTCTCTTTTTTTATTTTCCTACTACACTGAAACCGAGGAAAAACACACACAAAAACGGGCAAGCTATTTTAGTAACGGAAAGTAAAGTGTTATAACGCGTCTGTTAAAGCAAGCGTATTGCATTAAATCATTTTTTCGCATATTATAATAAAATAAAACAAAACACAAGTAGTCAACTAGTAATTAGTAGTAGTTTAGGACATAAAAGGAGACACAAGAGAAAGTAACAAGATGAAACAAAGACACATACACACACACACTTATACGCGTAAATAAGTTGCATAAAGAAGCCTGTTTTTGACTCTTCCTGTCACAGCTCTTTCCCAGAATCGTACAATCATCAGCCGTTTGAGCTATTAGAGGGGGAGTACTTAGCTTTACTGATAGCTACTACCAGGGTTGCCATAATGTTTGTCCTCTTAATGGTTTTTTCACATCTGGTAAACATTTTTTTGTTGTGTTGAAGGAAAATTCCTTGTGAGGAAAAATGGGGTTGCAATTTCTTGCGCAGCTTTATGTGTTTAAAGGACAATTTTTTTAATTTTGATCAATTTTGACTATGCCAATTCGTTACCGTCCCCCTGTAGTGTGGACTGACAGTAAAATATCAGGCCAAGCCGAGCTCGTCAAGCTAAGAAGTAGACTAAACCAAAATCGAATAAGCTATTGTCTAAACTTTTTGAATTTTTTTAAGCTCTCCCTGGACTAACGATCTGTTAAGGTCATACCAGCCGTCGATTCTGTTACAAGACTTATTGAAACACAGTTGGACCATCAGTCCTCCGAATCAGTCCTATGCGAATATGGTCTGGATGGAATTTGGAATTTGTCCGAAACAATTCACACTTCTGCTCATAAGGTTAGATATGACTTTTTGATAAGGACTGAACACACTCTGTGAAAGCTTCCTTCAAAGTCAGTCAGCAAAAGGCTGCAAATTTTAAGGTGAAGTAGCTGATAAGATAAGTATCGAATAGGGGAATTCAGTCTACAATCCTTACGATGCCGAAGACGATCTAGGCCTATTTTCAGATCTCTTTAGCAGCACAAATCATCCCAAAAATGACTATCGTTCTTTTTTGTACAAAATCTAGTGATAGGATTGAACAAGGATGGCAACCCTGGCTAATCAGAAAACGCTCCCAAATCTATAAGACATGTCATATACGGGCGAGCCGCTGCTTGACGAATAAATCCAGCCCTTCGATTTCCGACTTGGCCTTGGCATCCTTGGCTTTTTAGCGCTTTGTTCGAAACCGAGAGAGCTAGTGGCACAGTACAAGGGCATAATGCTGTTGCTACAGTTGTAGCGACAAAACTATACTTACCACAAAACTTAGACAATTCTAATGATCACGATCAGGAGGATGAATCAGGATCATCGGAAATGAAAGCAAGAAGCAAACTACTTACCGAGTTGTGTTGTTTCCGCCCGCCATATGGTTTTGGTTTCTTTCTGAATCGGTAAGTAGTGTGCTAGTGTCGCAGTAGTTTCGTATTTGTCGAAATTGTACATAATATAACGATATAACGAGGTGTGCGGAGATCCAAATTTAGGTAAAGGTTTGTGGAGAATTTTTAAATCATTATGCTACAACGGGAACGACTTACACGGGTTTCTATTGCTAAAGAAAAAAAACTCACAAACACACAGGACACGGATACATATTCTCACATAGAGATAGAAGGCCAGACAGAGAGAGAGAGAGAGAGAGAGAGAGAGAGAGAAAGAGAGAGGTAAGGGAGAAATTGTATGAAAAGAAAGGCGATAGTCTTAATTTTGCGCCTAATCGCTTTACGATCGCAAATAAAACGTGAATGCAAGACAACAAACAAACACGAAAGTAATATTGTAAACGTGGGCTATAACAAATTTTTAAACTATATCCTCCTTAAATACAGAAACGACATTAAATAAAATCTCCAAAAATAGCATTGTAAACGCGTAATACAAATACAACCATGAATGAAACATTACTGAGATTGATTGCGATTTTCGATATTTTGCTTTTTGGCGTTGAGAGTTACCATGGTGAAAGACGACTACTTTGGCTGTGTGATAAAGTAGAACTTCATTTGCATGGTCGTCAACGCCGTTCCGTTTATTCATAACTCATTTGATGCATTCCGTGTGGAAGTGTAGTCCCAACCGGTGATTCATTCCATTAATTTAAGTTTCCGGTACACTTAGGAATCACAAACGGTCCAGCGTCTAAACCCCAGGTGACCCACTGCACCACATCGCGTTTGAGATGAGCCATACGCTTTTGCTCGTAGATCCAATCCAATATATATTCGTCCGTCTCGTCATCCGTTTCATTGTCCTGTCTGGTGTAATCAGCTTCGGCTGCTGCTGCTGCTGTTGGTTGCGTTTGGTCTGGTGGGTTTAGCTCGTTGGCAAAAAGTTTCCGCTTCGTTTGGCTTGCGACCACACGTTCCGTCCGGCCGCCGTTCGAAGTCGTTGAAAGGGAAGGCCTACTTTCGTGCTCATTTGTGTGGCTTGCGGCAGGCATCTGTAAAGTTCCGCTCGCCGTTGCAGATCCGGCCTCTCCGATTCCAAAACGAAACTCATTGTTACTTTCGTTCGCCACACTAGCGGCACGCTGGGACCGGTATGGGTCGTCACGTGGCGTTTGATTTTGTTGCTGTTGCTGGGTACGGTTTGCAGTGCTGTTTGTTGCGACCGACTGCTGATGGGCGTTCGGTGTACCAACAGCCATGCCCTTACCCCTTTGCAGTATCTGAATCGGAGGATGAGGTTGCTGTAATTCTCCCATCGATTTGTGTCGCTGACGCTGCTGCTGTTTCTGTCCCTGCTGCTGCTGTTTGCCCGTCGACTCGCGTCCAAGCACGGGCGAGTTATTTGCTTGGTGCAGCAGCATCGTCCCTTTCCCCTTCCCTGCACCTTTACCGCTGTGGTACGAATCAAGCCACTTTTTTAACCGCTTCACGAACGGCAGTATCATGAAGAACGAATTGCCCGACAGGTTGTGGTTGTCCTTCACGATGCTGGCGTGCTTCGTTACCGGCAGCAGATCCACCGGAAACCATTCGCAGCATTTGATTTCGTTGCGCGTTTTAGGCACAAACACGGTCTCCAGCGGTACACCCGGCACCAGATACAGTCGGGTGAACTGATAATTAATGTTAACTTCGATGTACTCGGTCGGTATGATCAGCTTGCGGATGTCGTAGCCCGTCTCTTCGTACACCTCGCGGATCGCACAGTTGACCGGTTCCTCGTTTTCGTTGATCTTTCCCTTCGGGAAGCCCCACGACGATTTGGCCCAGTACGATTGTACCAGCAGCACGTGCCTCATGTCCTCCGAGAGCAGTATCGCCCCGTACGTCGGTACAGTCAGCTTGTACTGCTTCCAGTCCTCCAGCACACTGTCCACGTTTGTCCAGTGCGGTTGCAGAAACGGTACGTGCTATAAGCCCCCCATTAGACAGAGCAGAAAACAAAACCTTACACACCATTTTTGTGTTAACAAACCACGAAGAAAAAGAAAAGTAGAAGCTTACCTTAAACATCTGCTGCGCAAACTGTTTCATGCCACACTTTTGCTTACTGTCGGCACAGTAAAAATCCAAATAGAACCAGTGTGCCAGCTCCATCTGGAAGCAGATGCGGATCAAATTTTTGCGCTCCTCCTCCGGCACGTTGATGATAAATCGACTGGCCAGATCGTCCATGATGTCGCACGATATGGCAAGCGCACCATTGCTCTGTTTGCCCTTTTGGCCCGACGCCGTGGCAGGCTGGGCCACATTCAGCGGACTGTTTGTGGCCATTGATGTGGCTCCAATTTGTTGCAGTAATAACTGTATTGAAACCGTTTTATTCTCACTCAAGTGCGTTGTTTTGTTTGCTGTTGTGTTGTTTGTTTCACAAAGATCCAGTAGCATCATCGGATGACAGGTACAGTGGAGGACACGATTTGACGTTTCGCTTTGATGGCAGAGAAAATGTCAACAAAAAACAAAAATAAGTTTTTTAAATGAATTTTTGTTGTAAAATGGGCACTGTGGCGTATGTTTTTATGTACACCAGCAATATTTGGCCTTAACTACTATTTGCACTAATATGCACTAATAAAAAAATTATTAACGAAAATAAAGTATTTACTCTTACCTAATCTGAACGATGGAGAAGCCACAGTGCACTTCAAAAGCACTTACCTGTCATTCGCTTTGTTGTGCGTAGAAACTGGTTCTGATTTTCCACTGGCATACGTGCTCTTTATTTACAAAATTGTGAAACCAACATTTTTGGTCCCGCTCCGTTCGGGTGGTCACGTAAAAGAATCGGCCAGCGATACAAAATGCCAAGCCGAGCACCATCGTTTTCAGCCATTCCAGAAGCAGCAACAGCAGAATCCGCTTAATCGTGTGCTAGAATCCCCTTTTTCCAGCCATCATAACACGACGACGCATATTGGGGAGGTGTGTGGCCAGTGACAGAGAGTGAGAGAACGAGAAACAAAAAGTGCTTGCGTACATATTGCGTACAGGTTGCAAACGCAGTTCGGTGTAAGTGAAAATCAATTCCGCTACTGGCCAATTGATTTCCTGATCGCTTTGCTTTACCAATCTTACTTTATTGCTGCCAAATAAGAAGCAAGACGAGACTGAGAAAAACAATCCTGCCCAGTAACTGCCCCTCCCCGTAAGTGTGCCACACTCTTCCTGTTGCTTGTGTTCCTCTCATCCCGTTGCACAGCTGTCCCTATATTTCGTGCGTAAATAATAACACACAACGTACAGCGGGACACAACATGGCAGATAAAAGGTTGGTGATGAAAGTGTGTAGGAATGTGTTATCAGAGAAATATTAATTTCCTCATCGTAATTTCTTAACTTACAGTCCCAACGAAGAATCGGCCATTGGACCGGATGCACCGACTTCATCCAGTCCATCGAAGGGAAAGAGCGTGGATGCACCGACAAGTCCCACGGGAAGCACTGCATCGGTCAGCTCGTCCAGTTGGTGGGGCTCGTGGATAGATACCGCACGTACAAAGGTAAGCATCAGCTATTTTAGCAACTTGCAAACAGTTGTGTTATCGCTTGATATTGCCTTTATTTATCAACAACTCCCGGCCTTTGTTTCGATTTTGATGATTAATTTACCTGTTTTTTTACAGTCCGCTTCAGTCCTAGAAGCGGTAAAGAATGATTTAACCGAACTAACAACAGTCGTCAAGACCGAAGCATCGAGCGCTAGCGAAGCGATCGGACGTTCGCTTAACCTGGGCGAGCCCGACTCAGCCGTCGGTGCGATGAAGAAAAGCTTCAGCAGCTTCCTCGGCCAGGTAACGGAAGCGCTCGTACCATCGCTCGAGGAGGACGAAGAAACGGAAGCGGTACTAATAACGGCCGATGGAACGCTCACACTTACCGGTTTCTACAAGCATCTGGCCGAGATGCAGGCAAACGATGACACCTACCTGGAAGAACCGGCCGACGAGCTGCGCGAAAAGTACAAGCGCTGGATGGAGGTGGTCGAGCAGGAACAGTTTACCGAGCCACGGCTAGCGAAGCATCTGGCGAGCAGTACGATACTGAACGAGAAGTATGTCACACTGGTGCCTGCCAAAGTTGCTCACATGAATTTCTGGAAACGGTAAGTATTTTCTTAGAAAAAGCGAAAAACAAAAAAAGAAAATGTGTTAATGAAAATCGTTTTCCTCTCGAACACCCATGTTGTAGATATCTCTTTAAGAAAGCGTTGCTGGAGGATGCGATTGCGAATGCGGAATTGGCCGAACGGAAGGCGAAAGCGGCACTCAACAACACGGAAACCTGTGCGCCAAACAAAACGATCGTGCAAACCGATCAACCACGGCGGGCGACGATCGAAGAAGGTAAGAATGTTTTCTTTTCACTAACGGACGGGTTTGGAGTATAATAGAGGCATGCAAAAATAGAGCTCTTGACTCTGCTAGTTCCAAGTGCGATGTACGGCATGTTGAAGTAACTCAAAGCACTAACACAGGGCTCTATGTAAGAGCCCTGTAAGAGATTTATAATATGGCTATGGACACACTAAGTCCAGAAAGCCAGTAACGCCTCTTGAGATTGTAGTGTCAGCTTGACGGAAAAATTGGACAAATTTCCATCACACGTAACGGTAATTTTCATAACTAGAAGATTACAGATCTTCTTACTATAGTAAGAAAATTATTTTATTTTTTTAAATGATACGGGATCCGAAGCATAATATTGGCTCTCCATACCCTACTAATTCTACTCAATACGTCCACGGCGTGCAAAACGTATCCTGTTAATTGTGGGCTTTTCAAGAGACGACAGATTTCCGCAGAGGACAAATTTGCTCTAAGTAACACAAACAAAAACCACAACTGCGGGATACATTTTTAACTAGGATGCTAAGGTCCTTTGAGGGACAGTCTGTGCAAACCATCCTCAATAATTGGTGTGAAGTAAATGTGGAGTTGAAATCGGCGGATATTGAATGCAACCCTGGATGGAGAAATGCAGCCCTGGACCGAATTTTCTGGAAATGGATTGGCGACCTGGCAATTTTTTTACGCTCTTCAGAATGATCTGTAATATATATTAGTCCAATCATTGCCGAAGTACCGTCCGATTTTAAAAGTCTTTTGGTAATGAACATGGATATGAATGAATGAAACCCGCTGAGTGGAAGCCCAAGAACCGCATGTGAAAATTGCAATATAATCGGTCTATGGGGTATTTTCCTGCATCTCAGCACGTTCTTCCGTCAGGAATATGGCATCCTGTAATACATTTAGTTGAACATTTGAGAATGGTTTTGAAAAATTGAAAACCCTGTTGTCAACTTGAGAATGGTTTTGAAAAAATTTGGTTGAAGTTATAAACCAAACTGATTGTAAAATGTCGTTGGTTTTCATTGATGCTGGTGTTAACATGAATATGGAAGTGTATAGAATCGGTGCGGTGGGGCCATTCCATCCGGACCGTTCTCCCGTAGTGAGGACTGTCTATCTAACTACGTGGTATCAGCCAGTCTCATAAACCATTAGATGGCCGGCATGACCTAATAGGTCGTTAAGCCAAGAAGAAGCAGAATCCAGAACGACCATATATTGCCTTGGGTAAAAGTCGACTAAACAAGTGAAGTTCAAAATCGCAGGCTTACACCTTGCTGGTGCGCCAGGTAAAACCGGATACAATGATATGGTTTATAAAAAATAATATTGGATATTTTGTTCCACTGTCTCCCAGTAATCTGGATCCGTTAGTTTCCTATTTGGGCAGACATATCGAAGAACAAAGCTGCAAAATATCACACCCCAGTGTGAAGATTCTGAGATTCGGGACAGTCAATATCGGAAGTATATGCTCGAGGGAAGAAAAGAAAATGCTATTCATAGTGATAAAGGGTATAGATACCGCCCATCTAAGCCCGTACTTTGGCGTCAAATATGCAGCTAGAAAAGAAGTACTTTTCAGAGCCCTTACAGCACAGTTAACTTACCGCTGCTTTCGTTGCCACACTCTAGCAACCGAACCGGAAGAAGCATCGCCATCGTACCCCATTGCGGATGATCTCGCTTGGGCGGAAGTGCCTGAATTTGACGCAACGAACATAGAGCTGTCCGAAGAGGAACAGCTGCGATTGCTGGAAGAATACGAACAGGAAATCCGTGAACGTGAAAAATCGCTTACGACCAGTATCGGTAAGCTCGATATTGTGGATGAATCGTTGCTGATACAATCCGACATTGAAGGCACACCTCAAAAAACGCAGAAGAAAGTGTCCGCTCAAGCTGGTGACGCAAAAGGTGCCAAGTCAACGGCCACAGTAGCAGCAAAGAAAGATCCTAAAGCGTCGACCAACCAAAAAGCAACCACACAGCAGCCAAACAAATCCGGTCCTCAGGGTGGCAAAGTGCAGAATGCTGGTAAGAATGTAAATAACAAGAACCAGCAACAGCAGCAACAGACACAAACGGGTAAGAAAGGAACAGCACAACAGCAGCAGCAGCAGCAAACGGGTGGTAAAAAGAAGGAACAGCTCAAGATGGACAAGAACCACTTCTCGAAGGAAGCGGAAGCATCGTCGTCCAATTCGGACGAAAGCTGGGAGAAAGAGTTCGAGCTGGAATGAGGCGAACCGATCGATCTGCGCCGCGAATTGTCCGAGTGCGCCGATTGGTCGTCTTTTCGTTTTCCCTAGGTTGCTCTGGCATTGACGACCTTCCGATGATGGACACATTACCGCTTGATTATACGATTGTTTCTATACAGACATACCGAGTGACGGATGCCCCCTATACTAGACGCGATGAGCGGTTGGCCATACAGGGTCTGTGCAAGAGGGACAGGGCGCACGCCCAGAAAACAAGGCGTGCAACGTTTAACTGTAATCTTTATTGATTTATTTTACTAGTTTACTATTGTTAGCTTATTCGTTAAGTCGTCGACTCCTCACAAAAATGGATGGACAGTTTTCCAGGAAGGAGATAGAGTGTTGCCCCATACAACGTCCCCAAAACAGCTGCACTTTACTGCAGTTTAGTAGATGCAAATTGTTTAATTTTTATTATAACTCTATATATATATTATCTAGACCAATACGCGTGTACTGTCTGTGTTTCTGTCTTTTACGTCATCTCCCTTAGAAGGGTAGCATTTCGTTCCTATTTTTCTTTATTGGTCCGCTGGAAGGAAAAAGTAAGATTAGGTAGCATTTTCCGGGCAAATTTCGTCCTGTCCGAGATGTAAATAAACCTACTCTTTCCACGGTCAAAGCGTACAGAAAAACGGGAATGGAAATTCTACTCTACACTTTGATCTAGTTAAAACGATCGTTTTGTGTTTAGTTTTGTATAAGTTGGCAACCTGCTGGCTAGCACGTGATTGTGACACAGTGAAGTTTGGAGAAGAAACAACGATACAGTGTGCCCCTGAATTGTTCGAACGTTCGAGTCACATTAAACGACTAATAAAGTGAACCATATTTTATTATCAATTTATTGGCGAAAATATCTCAATGCAGCTGTGCATGCAAGGTGAGAACGTAGTTTGCGTAGTCAATTATCACACCATCGATAGAAGAGCGGGACTGGAAGTCGTCGAACTTTAAGGCTGGATGTAATGAAAAAAGATGGTCAGCTTGGCCAGTTGCCGAGGCTGTTGATACTGACGTATCAGAACTAGTACTTGGAGTAGTTGTCCTTTATTGAATTATTAAACTATCACGAGGTGGACGGGTTGAAGGCGTTGCTGCTGCTGGGCGAGATGTGGTAGAGGCGGAGTTCAATATCGTTGAGGAAGAACTGGAAGTCGTCGAACTGGTGGCTGATGTAGTAGATGAAGAAGTAGTCGACGAGGAGGTACTAGACACAGTTGACGTTGAAGCCGGTGTTGTAGTAGAAGTGGAAGTAGTACTTATCGATGTCGCTGGGGTAGTAGAACTTGAACTTGATGGAGCAGTAGATGATGTTACTGGACTAGTAGAACTAGGAGTTGCTGGAGTAGTAGAACTTGAAGTTGCAGGAGCAGTAGATGATGTTACTGGACTAGAGGGACTAGAAGTTGCTGGTGTAGTAGATGCCGTTAGTGTGGTAGTAGATCTAGCAGGTACAGCCGTTGTAGTAGAGGTACTAGTCGACGTGGAAGACATTTGATTCCTGTTCCTATTCTTATTCTTATTTCTCCTACGTGGAGGTGGTCGTGGCCGGCTCATTTTCATCTCTCCCCGTTCCTCAGACGAATGCCCTTTACGACGATTCCCAGGACCCTTCCTGCTCATTGCTCGCTCCCTACCCATCGGTTCCACCTCACTCGACTCTTCCGAAGAGTTGTGTTTCCTCCGTGCAGGCATCCCATCGACCGACGATATATATCCACACACGCACACGATCACAAAACTCACTAAAATTACACGATTCATTTTTGCCCAGTTGATAAAATTCCGTACCACTTGAACGCACCGAAGCCACTGATCATCTGATGGCGTTCGGATGACGAACCGGGCTTATATATATAAAGTGGCGCATCGTTTTGTTTACTAATTAGAGTGTCTCGTTATACTCTGTTCATATTTCAAAAGAACTTCAAATAAACACTACTACCGACCGGTTCGACCGGTTATTGGTCGAGGTTTTGGGATGGCGAGGAATCGAATCGAAGTTTGTTTTCAAACATCTCCATCAGTACACACACGCGTAACCTTCGTAAGGGGTGTTTAGGACAGAAATATCGCAGCATATTTTATTGTGTCATGAGTGGTTTTTTTTTTCTTCAAATGTTTTTGTTATAGCAATTAAACAAACAATCTTGTTCAAAGCAAACAAAGCATAAGAAGTGGTGGAGGATAATTAAAATGCTCCTTTAGAGATTTTGGGGGATTTTTCTGGTTTATGTAAATTTGCTTTTTTTTTTCGAAGGGTCCACGTGGTTCCCGCAGCTTGAGCGAACGTTATAAACAGACGGTTCAAAAATGTAATTTGAAAAATGAAAGCATGCAATTGCATGTCTCTTGTAATGTCCCCATACTAGTCCTCAGTGTTAAGACTTCTCTCGCCAATAAACAGGACACTCCAATGTTTATCTGTCATAATAATCCGTGGACCATTTCCACCCCCAATCGGGTCGCCAACGGGGGTGCACAAATTCTCACAACTCTCTTCAGGCTTGTCAGCTTCATATCCTTGCTTGTATGCTCTCATTATCTCACCCACTCTCTCTCGCTCTGTGTGGCCAGTTATCTGCCCCCGAAGTAGAGCAAATGTGCCTCACTTTCCATCAAAATGGCACACTGATCGGTCGAGGGTAGTGAGAGTGAAAAAGCGCCCGTACAGAAATCACCCAGTAAGCTAGCGAAACCAGTTGAAACCCGCCCGAAAAGTGGGAAAGTGTCCGTTTTTCCACCAGTCCGTTCCAGACCCGGTACGTTTCCGGGGGGATATAAAAGTGTGCACCGAAGGATTTGCAGAACCATTTTCGAACGCCAACGGAGTAATGGTAAGTGGTAGAAATAGAAAGGAATCATTCGAATGTCCCATGTCCTGTGATTACGTATACGGAGCGAAGGCAAAGGTGGCAAGCAATTCGATCAATCCTTAATTTGCCTTCACTTCCCAACGGTCGTTTTATCGTAGTTGAATTTTCGCACCACATGATGTCCTAGGTCCTCATAGTCCTTTTTTCCTTGCATTAGTTCTTGTCCTCTTTTCTGTCCCTTCCCATTACTATTCCTCAGGAGCATGAAAGGAGCGTCGTTAGAGCGACGGGTTGGGTGGTGTAAAAAAATCAATATCTGCCTCCAGGCGTGATTTGCTCTCGTCGTAAATGAGCATCCACCATCCGATTTTCTCTCCGAATGACACGAGGTTTCTTTTAAGCGCCAAGCTAGTGATGCTGTCTGCCTGTAATGAAATTACATTAAATTGTTTTTCTCATTGTTTTTCGCGATTTCTTTCTACAGGTTTAACGATGAACAGAAATTGATGTAATTGTTCCGAAAGTTTACAAAATCACTGAAAAGTCTTCCATACACCGGCTTCCAGCCTGTGTAAAACCCAACAGTGTGTGTGTGTGTGTGTTTTTTTTCTAGTGTGAATATAGTGTGTGAGTGCCTGTGTTCCGACACTAGCCAGAATCGATTGTTCATTGTTAAACCAAAAAAAACCATTTTTGGCGAAAAATAACGAATTATGGCGTTCCTCAATAATCTGCGCTCGGTGCCATTGCCTCCGGTGAAAAACATGCTCAATGTGGCCCTCCAAACAGCGCGTCAAACGATTCCGGCCAAGCAGAAACAGAACGGCTACGAAGAACCGGCCGGGGATAGCTTTGGAGGACCTCCCGGAGGTTCTAGTGGTATGCGATCGCCACCGCAAGTCCCCTCAAGACCACAGAATGTGCATTTCGCCGATACGGACGGTAGGTGGTAGGCACATCATCTCTTCAGGACATATCTAAATGGAGTTTCCATTTTGCTTCTCCTTTTTAGCCGCGGGTGATACTGGTGGAACGACGGAGATGAACCCCTTGAATCCGTTCACGAATCCGAAAGCCTACTACCAGGAGGACGGAACGGAACAGCCCGGTACGAACCAGTACCAGGAGACGGGTTTCAATCAGGGTGATTTCGAAAATGGCTACCAAGCGGGCGGCTACCCTCCAAGGTTTGTCCAACTCGGAAGAAGAAGATTTGTACCAGTTGTTAACAATCTTCATCCTTTCCAGACAGGGCAGTGTGCAGTCGTTTGGTTCGGACAGTACTTTTGCTGGAGGTTGCGAAGGAGAAGCACCCGGAGGGGCTAAGATAAATGAGTATCAGGCGGCTTGGAACGTGACCAATGCAATTCAGGTATTGTGATACTAAGATCCGTAGGAATGATCCTTATCATGCTAGGGATCCCATGTTTTATGCAAGCTAGCCACTGCTTTCTTTAGTTCTTCCCATTGCATGTCCTCAATTTCCACCTATCTTAATAAGCTATTGTTCTAGACAATATTTGAGCGTGGTAAGTATACTATGGAATGACGCTGATCTCTCTAATCTCCCCCTTACAAGCAATACGATTCTTAGCAGATTTTTTGGGACTTCAATTCTAATACTCTATGCACAAGAATCCTGTTGGTTCCGCACAACCCCAATAAAACATTACCAATAACGCAGTCACTAACATACAGCTATGTCCAACAATTCCAGGGAATGTTCATCGTGTCACTCCCGTTTGCCGTACTTCGTGGAGGTTACTGGGCGATTATCGCGATGGTTGGAATTGCACATATTTGCTGCTACACCGGTAAGATTCTTGTCCAGTGTCTGTACGAACCGGACCCACAAACGGGTGAACCGGTACGGGTCCGGGACAGCTACGTGTCGATCGCGAAGGTGTGCTTCGGCAAGAAGATTGGAGCACGGGTCGTTAGCATAGCGCAGATCATCGAACTGCTCATGACCTGCATCCTGTACGTGGTGGTGTGCGGTGATCTGATGGCCGGTTCGTTCCCGGATGGTGCCCTGGACACCCGGTCCTGGATGATGCTGTGCGGTATCTTCCTGCTACCGCTCGCCTTCCTGAAATCGCTACATCACGTGTCGCTGCTGTCGTTCTGGTGCACTATGGCCCATCTGCTGATCAACGCAATCATCGTCGGGTACTGCCTGCTGGAGATCGGCGACTGGGGCTGGAGTAAGGTCAAGTGGCGAATGGACTTTGAGAACTTTCCAATCTCACTTGGTGTTATTGTCTTCTCCTACACGTCGCAAATCTTCCTGCCCACGCTCGAGGGCAACATGGAGGATCGGTCCAAGTTTAACTGGATGCTCGACTGGTCGCATATAGCGGCGGCCGCCTTTAAGGCTCTGTTCGGGTACATCTGCTTCCTGACGTTTCAGAACGATACGCAGCAGGTCATCACGAACAATCTGCACTCGCCCGGGTTCAAGGGTCTGGTGAACTTTTGTCTGGTGATTAAGGCCATCCTCAGCTACCCGTTGCCATTCTTTGCCGCCTGCGAGTTGCTCGAGCGGGCGTTTTTCCGTGGCAAGCCGAAAACGATCTTTCCGGTCGTTTGGGAACTAGATGGGGAGCTGAAGGTATGGGGCCTGGCATGGCGTTTGGCCGTCATTCTCGGCACAATCATGATGGCCATTTTCATACCACACTTTTCCATACTGATGGGATTCATTGGCAGCTTCACCGGTACGATGTTAAGCTTTATTTGGCCCTGCTACTTCCATCTGAAGCTGAAGGGTCATCTGTTGGATCAGAAGCAGCGGGCCTACAATTACTTCATCATCTTTCTCGGTGTGCTGTTTTGTGTGGTTGGCATCTACGATTCGGGTACGGCTTTGATACATGCGTTCGAGATCGGGTTACCGTTCTAAGGTCCCCGAGGAGATGTTTGTACAGAGTGTATACCCATTACAAAATTACATGTAACATTTCATCGGCCATTTTCTCTCGCGAAACGTTGTTAAACCTGTTTCACTCACCTTTCCGTTAAGCACAAAAGATACACGCTAAGCTAAGAGGCTTGCGACGAAGGGCGAACGCGCGGATGTGACAAAGAAGTTTAGAACAGGCAGCAAAATTGGACGTAGCCTTGGCTTTGGACAGCCGGGCCAGATAGTGAACTTGTACCGATTCCTCCAAAATCAACATCGAGCATCATCATCATAATTTCGACATATCGGAAAGCGCGGGAAAGGGGGAGGTTCGTATGTGTGGGCTAGGATTGAAAACTGAATCGTTAATCTGATGTCTTCCTTAATGTAAGTGAGGGGCGTTAGAATGTGTTGAGACGATTGGAGGAGGCAACTTATAACAAAATAGTACATTGTTAGTGGTATTAACAACTTAGCAAGCAAATATACACAGTATCAAAGATCCACCGGTGGGCGGGTTGTAGGACGTTGAGCAGTATGCAAAAAAAAAAAAAAAACTAAAGCAAGCATTAAAAGCAGTACAGTCAGTCAGTCTTCCAGACATATACACCTATATACAAATATACATACGATGGAGTCACAAAATTGAACACAAATATTATATAGAAGGAACAAAGTAAAAAAAATCACAACATATTTAAAGCTAGTGAGCTAAGCATAACGTATCTGCTAGGATATTAATGAGAAAAAAAAACAGCTAAGTTACACTAGAGTTAAAAAAAGAGATAATGGAAAATATTGCCGGTAAAGTTCTGTTAAGTTCGAGAAGTACTCGTGAACATCCGGTAGTGAATACTTCAATCGAATCAATTATATAGTGCTAACGACAATAAGCCAACGCGGCCACTACTGAATGCCATGGGAGATTTTTGGGGACAGATGATGGTGCATTTACTTCTATTTCCAGAGTTTTGCCGATTCTCGCTTGCATTCTATTCAAAATTCAAAATTAAGTGTTCCACAAGATTCCACACGACATTACGATAGCAAGAGAGAGGGGGGAGGGGGGGGGGGGGAGAATTATGGCAGATTACTTCCAAAATGGGGAACCGGATTACACGGAGCATCGTTTTTGTTACAACATTATCAAGCTAATTATACAAACGTGCGCCTCGTGGCAAAGTAATGAATGATATACTCCTATACAACACGTGAAAGCTATACCAACGTCTTCCAAACAGAATATTAGCAATGTGAAGTAATTTTAAAGTACTTATTAAATCTATTTACCATACACCTGGGTGTCCCACGACAAATGTCTTCCAAATAGGGCGAGATCGGACAAATTTTTTGTATTATTTTAAAAAGTATTTGTTTAAAGAAATTTGCAAAGCATGCGACCCTTTAGTTGTTGCTGCCAGATCTCACAAAGTGTGTCATTACTAGGTACAATATTATCTCGTTACAGCAGAGTCTGGTGGCAGTGATTTTATTCTATTAGTAGTTAACGGCAGTGCATATATATGGCAGATGCAAGAGTGACAGAGAGAAAGATAAGGTGTGTTTTTAGTTGGTTATGGCTTTGTTTAAAGTATTGAATGTTCCACTATACAATAATCTCTATTGTACTTATTGCAATTAATGTATTTAAGAGCAACATTATAGGTGTCCGAATAAATAACAGTTATTTAACTTTAAATTCAAACCCAAACAGTGTGTGTGCGAATGTGTGTTTGACTATTTAGATGGTCATTATTTTATAATATCCGACAAAAAGAAACAAATTCGACTATAAATGGTATCTAGAGGAGTCGTGGTCTGCCATTTTCAGCTTCAATTCATTCAATTAAAGAGACGGTCTAGATAGGATTTTAAATCAGTCTCTGTGTCTTTGGTAATTGGAATTTCCAAAACTACCATTGGACCGCTTCACATGAAACAAAGTATTGCAAAAAAATGTATGTTGGTTTGGCGGTTACTGTACCGAACGGGGCAGGGAGTTGTGTGTAAACTGCGCTTACAGAATTTGATTTATTGTTCGGTCAAAGGTTGCAAAGGTAGAAACTAGACTCGTTAAGTTTAAGATAAGTTTTGTAACGAAATCACACTAACAATTGAAATTGATTTAATTTAGTGTAGAACTAGCATATGAATAAAAAAGAAATGATTTTTTTAAACATACATTTTCAAAAAGCAAACAGCAGCCCGTCATGTAGCTAGTATTAAGCGAGGAACCCTGCAATTGTAAGTTTGACGTTCGGTATGACGTAACGTAAACGTAAACAAAAACCGTACAGCATCGACGGTATGGTAGGGTGGTATTATATTAGTTTTGCTCAATAATATACGATTTTGTCCGTGTTATCTAATCGGAAAAGCATGCAAAAACGAACAAATTGCACATTTAAAGTGATTTTATGCGAATCAACTGTGAGCAAAGTGTCGCCGAGCTGAAAAAAGCTGTCAAATCGGTGCTCAAAAAACAGCATAAAAAGCAAAGCCAAAGGCTGCGTCTGTGTGAGAGAAAGTGTCGTTCGTGTGCGTAGTGAGAGAATCGAGACGGCAGCGAAGGTTTTGTCCGTTTCGGCCAAAGCGTATTCGCTCCGCTGTTGGCTCTGTGTTTTGTTTGTGGTGCGCTTGCAAAATCAACAAATTTAAGGTCGGACCACTAACAGGTGCATTGTTTTCTGGTCTGGCACGGTGTGTAAAATTCCAGAATCCGGTGTGAGCGTGCAGAGGAAGACGCACCCCTTCCGTAGGGGGAAAGCCGTTTTTCTCCAACCAAACCGTTGTGGTGGCTCTTTTCGGTGCGTCCGGGCGGTGGTCTGAGTGTGGTGTGCAAGGTGTACACGGTTGGGAAAGTCGGTAGTCTAGTGAGGGCTAGCAGATAACAAGATAAAAAGTTCCATTTGCCCCGTAATTGCTTAGTGTTTAGTGTCCTCCCGGTGTGTTTTTCTGTGTGTGAGCAGTGTATGTGTGAGTGGTTTTGCTTCGATAGGCTTCGAGTGGAAGAGCTTTCGAATCTTTATTTAATGCGCAGTGCTGGCTACCGTGGTTCCGTCGCGGTTTGCCGAATTCCGACACCAATTTACACCTCCAACAGTTCGTCATCGAGCCGTTTATCAGCCTCAGCTTAAGGGTTCCGCGCCAGCAGAGCACGTAGACAACGCAAAGAGTAAGGTGGGTTAATCACGCCATCAATTGTGGTACTCGTCCCTGAGTCCCAGTTTACCATCGGGCAATTGAATTGAATCAAATCATTGTTTATTTTAGTTCCCTCCGGATGTTTCCTATTTCCGCAAACCGTAATGAATCGAAAAGGAAGTGCAAAATCGTACGCTAGTAGCTCCGCACCTTAGAGGACAAGCTTGTGTAAAATGCAAACATCGAACGAACGGCATCTTTTAGTTCCTATTCGCTACTTCGATCGATGAAGCACAAGATGAAGCGATGTCCTTAGTCCCTTTTTGACTCGTACAATGAGCAAAAGCAAGCAGAAGGGAAAAGAATATCTAGGAGAGAAGAAGGACAAAGGGTAAAGCGACAAGCAGAGAACATGGAGGAACACAGCATCCACCCCGAAAATTTTCGCAAGGATAACAACGCGCAGATCTCCTTTTTGTTGGCTCGTCTGACAGTTGCCAAGCGTTTTCCCTCTTTACTCCGCGAAGCCTGACAGCTTGTCCGCTTGGGAGAGCGTTATTTCGCAAAACGGGATCAAAAAAAGGACCATTCTGAAGAGAGCGAAAGAAGGGAGTCGTTGAGCAAAAGCAGCAGGAGAGAATATTTCATGGATTTAAGGATGCTGTCACAGGCCACAGGCTCTCGGCGGACAAGAAAGGGGGATGCTTTTTTTTGGTTGTTGTCACCTCTTATCATGCTAGTACGGGGTGCATGGGCGCTGGATAATTGGTTCATGCTCATTCCGGCATATAACACACCTACCATCGGTGGGTTGACCGTGAAAATTCACAACCATCTCGCTGTGAGTGTAGAAAAACCCATTTTGCTAGCTTGCGTAAGGGAAGGAGAAAACGAAAAAAGCGCACAATTACGCTACGAGGTGACAGGTTTTAATCTTACGCCCTAGACAGTCGGCAACGGGGATTTTCGTTGTTTTTTGTCTCCCCTGGCTGGGAAGATTTTGCTGACCTAATTGTTTTCGTTCAGGGGCACGTTATGGTGTGCGAACGCAAAAGAAAGCCCACTCAGAACGAATGGTTAGAATTACGCCCGTCAGCAATTGTTATAACGTGCCTGTCGTGTTAAGCGACCAAACTGATAGTCTGGAAGGTATTCGACATTGCAACGTCGTTATTATTAAAGTTAGTTTTATATTATAAATCTTTTATAAGAATACTTCCATTGCTCAGATTAAGATAACCTTCAAAGCTGGATGCTCCGAAAATTAAATATTTAAATTATTGCCATTACCCACAGTTTTACACTAATATGCGCTATTATCGAACATAAAACTAATCGAGTTTTAGTAATAAATGTCCCACGGAAGGCACGTTTCCATATAGATCACGGAGTTTTACTGCGTCAAAAACGGCATACTGTCTGCTGTTTATCGTGTGGCTCTCAGAGGCCATTGCCTTTCAGCGTACGCAATTCCATCCTTATAAAGGTGGATAGACAGATTCTATGGCACCCACGCACTACGGTGACCAACCGTCGGCATACACTAGACGGCACTGGTCGCACTGAATTTGCATACTTAATTCCACCAGTCGTCCCAGTCGGGCGGGTCTGCTGCTTATTAATCGTGGCAAGGAAGAAGGCGTATATGTGCGATAAGATTAGCACAGGAAGCAGCTATAAAACTGGTTCTGGCTTTATTGGAGCGTGTGAAATATTGGTTGTACTGATGTTCGTGATGGTTTGAAAAAGTTACAAAAATTCGGATAGGTAATAAGGTTTTTGATTAGGTGGTATAGGTCAGTGTGTAGGGTGAATTGTGATGCTTCTGGTGGTTATTGAAATAGCCGTAAGATGGACCAACACATAGGAAATCGTCTGCACGACGAGTGACACGTTTCCCATTTGCATTTCTGCATTTACACGTCCAAATGTGAAAGCAAACAGCTCGTTCGCATTAACGGGTTTGCAAAATGCATCAATGCAGTACTGTTGCTGCAGTACCACACTAGCCGAATGACAGAAAAAATGAAACCGACACAATCCAGAAATTGATTAGTATGACAAACGTGAAATGCGTTCCGCCAATGCTAATGATTCTCCTGCTGTCTATGCGATGATGAATAGTGGCTTCCTCTTGGACGAACTATTGATGGCGCAAACTTCGTATGGATGTACATAGATAGTGTTACTTTTATAATAAGATAACTTAAATGATTTTGTAGAAAATAGGACGAAACGATACGGAAAGTTTCTTGGGCAATCAAATGCGAATTTAAGAAGACATTAATCTACTTGCATTTGGTGTTGCAATCTGTTAAATAATCTCGTATTGAGAAGAATCGATGTCAAATTTAATGCTCATAAAAGAGAAAGAGCACCGCGTGACTCCCCTTGTTTTTTGGTTTCCAGTAAACCAAAACCAAGACTTACGATAGGGTTTCATAAGCTGCTCGTGCTGCGCATGTACCTCAGACCCTGCCGGAAGGACATCCGGTCGTCTTTATGCCACTATCAACGATTGGTTGCCCAGTGACAAGATAATGGTATTGGAATTTTATTCGCCAGACGCCAGAAAGACGAGCAAGAGAGACAATGCGAAGGCAATTCGTTGACGGATGGACCGTCGCCATTTGCTTGCCTGCTTGCTGCGCTTTATGAACGGTCCATGCAATCTGAAAGAAAGCATTCTTATCATTGATCACCGTGTATCCTGCATGAGTAAATAAAAAAATATATAATTCCCTTCTTCTTCTTACAGGGTTGCGCTTCAGTCCATCGTGTGTGCGCATTAAAGCTGATTACGGAATAGTCACATGAAACGTTACGGTAAGTGGTAAACGCCTTTTTTTCTATTGATTTTTTACTTATCAAACCATGGCATTATAATGAGTTAATGTATCTTTCAGTCATCTAATAAAACTTTATTAAAGATCCGATATCTTCCGCACGGCACAAATGAAGAATTTAATAAACTTTCCCTAGTCATTTCCGTGTTTTCCTAGTTCATAAGGCACAATTGTATTAGCTTGAGCTTAATGCTTCATGCATTGACAGTCCGAGCGAGCGAGAGAAAGACAGAATACGTTATTAAGTTTTCCTGCTAGATGCATTTATAGAATAACGCAAAGACCGCATACGGAAAACCGGATGTCCACACGAAGGGTCACAATCCATTTATTTATTAAACCGTATGCTGCCACACCGTCCACATCACCGGGCGTGTGGTCTTCTGATTGCATTTTGTTTGCGCAAATGCCAAGGCTGTTGTGTGTCTTTCGGTTTTAGCAGCAACTTGTGAACCCGAAACATTCATCCTTATATTTTCCCATGTTCCGTTCCCAGGAGCCTCGAGAGTGAGCTGGCTGAGGTGTGTCGTGTGGGATGTTTGGCGTAATGGGCGCTTAAAAGCGTCATGTGCAATATGTGTTTTGCCTGCCGAGTTTTTATCCTCGGCTTATATTGGCAAAGGGGTCGCCAATCGATCGGATGCAGAAAAATTGCAGAATATGAGAAGAGGGTGTGTGTGTGTGTTTGCGACAGAACAATCCCTGTACGGTCGATACGGTCGATTATTTTAGGTTTAACGGTTATGGGGAGAGTTAAAGAGTATCGTGTTCACAGTTTGACAGTGTTGAGTTTGCCATATGACTCCGGTAGTCACCAACAAACTGTTGGTGAAGATATGGATGGTCTTAGAAGATTAATAATCGTATATTTGACATTAGGGTGAGATTAGAGAAGATTGAAATTGATGTAATCCTTTTAAAGGGAGTGTTTTTAAATGAAATGGAAAATTATATATGTTTGGTTTGGCTTGGATAAGAAATGGCTTTGGTCCTTATGAAACAATTTCGAAGATTATTTGAAGATATTGAAGATATCTCAAGAAGACATGGATCCTAAAATCTTCCTTCCTAGTTTAACGTCCTGTTTGGTCACCATTGCGGAGGGATGATCCGGATGACATTTGAACTCCTGCTGTGAAAACCAGCGCCGCTTTTGCCTAACCCCATTTTCAAATCTAACTCGTTCAAACATTGAAGTTTTTGAGACCATTCCTTATGTGAAATTGAAATTTAGTTGGCGATATTGAACATATCTCAAGAAGATCATCATTAAATCTAATACTCTCTCTCTACCATGTAGTAGCATTGTTAGTCAGCACCTTTAGATGCAATTTACAGCTTGCAGTGCGTCTCCTGTTTCCAAGCTTCCCAACTGAGTTGAGCCACTTAGAGCTGCTTGACAATTTGCCTCTGTTGACCTGCGAATGTTGCTACTAACCAGGCACAGTGCATCCGAGTTTATGTTCATCCAATGACTCATCGTCACCCGGCCCTACAATCCAATCTCCCAAAGAATCTGCGTCATCTCTGACGTTTCGCGGTACTTCGCCGAGTCGATTTTCCGGCATACGGATAGGGTAAGGGAACAGCACACTGGCTAATCTAGCGCACACACGTTGTTGGAGTGAAGCTCTGGCTATGATGACGATTGCTATATAGGAACCGAAACGGTGTTGCCATTAGAGTGTCGGGTGTGAGTCGGCAATAGTGTCGGTTGTGTGCATTGACCTAGCCACACTACACGCTGTTGAACTATTTTTATCCACTCCCTGTTCCGATGGTGTGTAGCTCGAAGGAAGCTGCGGACGACGAGGTGCGGCTGACGAGTTGTTACGGTTTGTTTTTCCTGTTTTGACAGATTCATCCTAACCTGTCCTCTCCGGTGTATGTGCATTTCTCTTGCAGCAGCTTGATGCAGTTGGTGGACAGACTTATTTTTTCGTGTTCTTCTATGCGCACACATTTGCACAAAGATGCAGTTCGGTGGACAGTGTGCAGTGCAAATAAGAGAAATGTTCCGTTCAGCCTTAGCCTGAGGTAATCGTCGTTCGGTGTCAAAGGATATTAGTCTTCCTTGTAATAACCTCGTCGGTTGGATTCTAATTCAATGCGGTATGTTCCACTCTATTCGGTACGTGTGTCTTCTTGGTTTCAAGTTCACATCTTTGTCTACTTCAAAGGTAATTTTAGATGACCGTCAGAAGAGTGGATGCAGTTAATAATGAGCGTCTTTGGAATTGGAAAAGGTTGTTCTTTCAGGGTGACTTCTTTGTTTCGTTTATCCTCGTTGATGTATATGAAGGTGTATTTCGGGTCTTTAAAAAAATCAGTTATTAAATCCTTGACAAGAATTTTCCACAACTGTTGAGAATTTCATTGTTCCAGGTATTACTGTTGAACAATATTTTATATGAGTCGAGATTGTTTCAAATCACAAATGGGGAGCGACATGTTGGTGCAGAAATTCCTAGGCATGAGAAACGGGAAGGAACGTACCGCATTGCGTTTGATTTTTCTTTTCGGTGGAAAACGACTTAGAATCTTGAAATTAGGAGTTGTATTTTTTACGTTCAATAGCGTACAAAGTTTTTATCTCTCAAATCCTACTTTAAAAATCCAACTTTTGACAAAAAAATCTATTAGAAAACAAAATCTATGTCGGCCAACTTTATGTTTACCGTAGCATAACTCTCTGCAGCCTAATAGATCGTAACCGGGTTCACTCACAAAAAGAGTTATTCGATGGAGAGAGAGAGAAAGAGAGAGAGTGAGAGTGAGCTCTGAAAAACACCGGCCGCTATTTTATGCGGCTGGTTTTATGCAGGGCCCAAAAGTAAAAGCATAACAACACAGAACTCACCGCTCGAGGATGGTAAGCTCTCTGCTGCTCCGTGAGCTCCGTTCCGTCGACCGTGACCGCGAGCCAGCCACAGCTCACCCAATAACGCCCAGCAGGACGGCAAGTCCGGGGCAATGGACAGCGAAAATAAAGACGAATGCGTGAGCGTGGCGTTCGGTTGAAAAACATAAACATGAGCGATCGGGCAACATATACCAGGCAGGGTTGATTGCAACGCCTCTTGTGCACTCCGCGCTCTGAGAGCTCACGCTGGCGTTCGTTCGTTCGTACGCTCGCGCACCGTTACGAATTGGTAGGTTCGACGATGGCGCAGTCGAACGGGCCGCTATAGTGCAACGTGAGCTTCGATCAAGTGAACACAAACTAACCAACTTCACACACCTCGGGGACACACACACGTGCGTGCGTGCGTTCCGGGTTCGGTGAGGATTTTCTAAAAGCAACCCACCCCTCGCCGCGGGATTGAGCCCCTCTTTTGCGCGTGTGCTTTATCGTCACAGTCGTCGGCAGTTTAGGGCTTTTTAGTGTTTCGCGTGTGTCATCGTTTTACCAACCCCGAAAGCTACGAAAAACCACCCAAAAGTTATTGTGTCTGTGTGCGGTTTGATATCATACGCAAAGGAGGTAGCGACACGTGCGTCATCCTTTTTTTTTTCGTGTGTCAGTGTGTGCCAGTTTTGTCCCCCAGAGTGGCAGATTTTCCGAGAGAAGGAATTATTTCCCTTGCCGGAAAAAGAAGCTAAAGAAGCCGAAGTGATCGGAATACTGTTGTCGTTGTTGTGTTCAGTGTGTCGAAGTTTAACGAATGATGAAACCTTTACGAAAACAAAAAGGTTACAGCACAGTCAGCAGTTTTATTGAGTGAGCCTTTTGTGGAGTTGTGAAGTTCGTTTACCGAGTGAGTGAGGCAATTTTGATTATAAATTGCACATAAATTGCAGTCCCGTCGACAACGTTTCATCGCAAATTGATGTGCAGAGCCTGAAAAGTGTGATACTAGTGAGGGTTGATGCATCACCAGATTCAGCAAATAAATAATGGTTCGCGAAGAGTTGAAGGATAAACACAGCAAATTCTGCTAATGAAAGTTGGAAAGCTGAAGGTAAAGAGCATGCTAATGCAGCAAAAATGTTAATTTAAAGAAGAGAAATTCGTTTGTAATCCTTGCGAGGCGTATTGAGCCGCGGCGAAAGCGTTGAGAGAATTGCATTTATTTGGAAACAAACTTAAAATGAAGAAATTATGCTAACTATTTAACCTTTGCGTCATAATCTGATATCTTTGTTTTCGTATTAAGCTAATTTTCATTAAGCGTTGACTAGATGAGAGGCTACTTAAGCTCTAGTTCTCAGCCAGGCAACAATGAAATGAATTGTTCCAGTTTGATACTTGCAACGGGCCTGCTTGAGACAATGTCTTTAATAAATGGCTTGTGTTGTTGTTTTCCAAGGCTTAATTTCCCAAGTTCTTGTTAGAAACTAGTTGAGCACACTCGAGAGCTCGCTAATTTATGATAGCCGAGTAGGAAGTTAAAAATGTTTGCTGTCGAACCGTTCCTAAACACATCAGCCGTGTCTCTGTACGAAGGGGAATCGAGCAGATTTCCCATAACAATTTCCCATCGCACAATTATTGCTAATCATCATCATTTGATGGAAGAACTGGGCCAAACATGATGGCACTGGCCGTGCTCGTGCCGTTTGAGTTCAATTTAATTAACCACGTAGCACGTAGCGCCGGGCACACGTTCAATCAATGCAGACATAGCGGCCATCTTTACCAGGTTGCCGAGCGAGAGATGCATTGCAGTGGTTCAGCTGCAACAAACATAGGGAAATTGGATTAGTGTGCTTTTTCTTCTTTTTTTTTTGCTTGCCCCGCGAGTTGTGATATCTGCTGGCATGGTTTTCGAGTTTTTCTGGGTGGAATTCTTCCTGTTTGGGGTTCGATTAACTGTGGACCATGTACAGCATATACTGGTTTAATAGACGATCAATCGAATCGTTCGCTCTTTCCAGTACCATTAGCTGGATGCACATTTTGATGCACATAAAAACATTGATTTGTTACGGGGAAAAAAAAAAATTGAAAAGCGCGAGAGCCCTCTACTAATCAAATTAAGTGAAACGGAGTCCTGAAGTTTGCGGGAAGGAAAAGAGCAAAACTGGTGAGGGATTTTTGAGGCGTGTCGTTGCCAGTTTGATAATTCTGGATTACTGAATCAGGAAGTGACGGTGTGGAAAAAGGATCCGATTCGGGCTGGTGCCGGCGCCCAGTGCGAAATTCGATCCTCCCGTTTCAAAGTTTAGAAGTCATCCGGGTGGGGCGATCAGCTTTGGTTGGTCTACAGAACGGACGAAACACATATGCAGCCGCACCCGCACTTGTATCGCGAGGCACCAGTAGCGGTCAACCATTAGAGCCTGACGGGAGACGGAAATTAAGAAGCCCATTTTTGTTGGTAGTTCTTCTGCTTCTGCATCGCTCATACCTCGTACCGAAGCTGGCAGAGGAGGAAGCCCGTGTAGATAATCGTTCGATAATGATGGTTGTTGTTGATTGAAAAATAATACCCGGGGAGGCTCCGATCTGGAAAAGGTTTCCTTCGCCGAGTTGAGGAAAAGATGGAGTGGTCTTATTGCGTTCGCAGAGAATTGCCGAAACTGTAGAGTATGGTGTGGAGCTGTGGAGAGCAACCCAGGAAATGGTTATTATTTATTGCCGGAAGCTTTAAAGTGGAAGTGATAATTTGAATATTCATTTTGGTCAGTTACGAGCGCATGATTCATATCGCACAAGCGCAATTACTTAAATGTGCTTTACAAGAAATGATTATGCAATGAAGCGTTTCGTTATCTCGCTCCAAAATGATCAGTCTTGGAAGTTGTTGGGTTCAATATTTGGTGACTGATCAACGGACAGTATCGATAGCCCGATCGATGTTAGTTTGCTTCTTAAAAGAAACAATCCTTCCACCGTTACGAATCGATTCGCTGAGCTACGTCGGAGCTCCGAGTCTGATCCTTTTCGTTACGGACGGGGATTATCGGGACACAAGCTTGTCTTGCTGCAGCTTTGTGCCAATGAATGCAACAAACGGGAGCGTCGTTGTGTGGTGTGAGCGATTTTTTGTTTTGTTTTCGCTTGTTCTCCGATACTTTAATGTTTGTAACCCGTTTGTAAAGTCACAGGCTCGCCGCGTTGTGCGCGCGAGGGCAAAAAACGCATTCGGATGATTATCGTGCGAACGATATCCAATTACTGTTAATTGAACGTTGTCATCGTTTTCGATATCTCTGCCTGCCGGTGCCATCTAGCGATCTCTATCCACGGTCGCTTAAGTTGCACACTTCGTTTTGGTTTCGCCGGCAGAACTGGGTGTGGGACCGACCCAAAGCCTGTCGCGCAAATGGGGCATCCTGATTTGATCCGGACCGCATCAGGATCGGGTTATGTCTTAGTGGAGGTTTTTTTCTTCTTCTGAGCCATTCCCCGTTTCTTTTCACGCTTGTCCTTTTTGCGTTATTTTTCAACCGTGCAGTGAAATGTTAGCACAACGTACAGGCACATAGACAGCCGAGGGTTCAATATGTTTTGTGCGATAAAATAATCCACGAAGGACACCCGGAACAGCAGATGGTGGCCGATCTCTGGTGGTCTAGAATGGATGGCAGCGAAGCATAAAACCTCATTCAGCTAGAGGATTGCGGCTTATGGTGTGTACGTGGTTGTGCATTGTAAAATGTAGAGCTCGTTCCTTTATGGTCCAGACACATTGACATCGAACCGGGAAGGCTTTGTTTTAACTGGGAAGGTTAATAGCGCACGGGATCCTTTTAACACGACATAACTCAGGCATTATCGCGTACGGTGGGAGATAGCCTTTTGCCATTACTGGCTTACGTTATGACAGGATTGACATTTCCATGTTTGAGATAACAATGGAAAAAAAAGGATCAAAAACCACATGTTGCACTAGAGTTTATCAATTGGCTCCTTTGGGGGTTTTATCCTTAATCTTTTGAGAACTGCATGTGCAATTGTTTCGTATATTCTTCTTCTTGGCTTAATGACCTCTAAGTTCACGCTGGCCAAATCAAATGGCTAACTAGACTACCGATACCACGTAGTTGGATAGTCAGCCCTTACAAGGAGGGGACTTTCCGGATGTGATTTGAACCCCGGTCCTGCCAATTGAAGACCGACGCTGATGTCGCCTACACCACCGGGCCGTCCCATCTGTTTCGTATCCTTGTGGCTTAAAAGTACGTATGTGTGTCATCCATCTTCTGTCATGTGGTAGATTTTTAATCGATGTGGTATTTTCATTTCAGTGTTCGTTATGAAATTGCCTTATTTTCCGAGAGTTCACGCGAACCTCAGAGTAGAATATGAAGGCTTTTCTGTACTCTTCTGCTTTTATTTTGTATTTACATTAATTAAATACAATCCTCCAAACATTTTTAAACACTTAATCCTATTTAATTCTTAGCTCTGGACGCTTTTCTTTCATTTGGAGCCAATTTTAGCATTGTTTGCAAGCTTCAGAAAACAACTCCAAATAAAGGAGAATACGAAAAAAGAGGAATGATGTTAAACCTTATCACACCTGACCCATCGCAACTACTCCCAATGTAGCTGGAAACTAGGGTCCTAAGGGCAAGCAAGAATAGAAACCCACTTTTTAACACACCCTCAATGAGCTGTTTCGTTCCAATTTTCACCACCTTCGAGCCCCGTTTTTCTCGATCGATCTGAGATGCGCACACATGCATAAATCATGTTAACGCTCGTTTGTCAACGGGCTCTAGTTTTTGTTGTCGTCTTTCCCTTTCCACCCGAGCCTAGTGTTCACGTTTGATCGACGATAACGGAACGGGTTGGTAAGCAAAAAAGGTGCGTGGAATAGGCAATGAGAATGTTGCAGCTCGTTTGCTTCGGGGGGTTGCCAGCGCCCTGCCTCCTTTGCGTTCTGGGAGATGCAGAGGTGCTGATAATTTGTTCTATAAATTAAGTTATAAAAAGTTGTGCACAAAACTTGCCGTTAGGTAGGTGGTTTTGTGGAAAGGAAAATCGATGAGGGGAGGGAGGCTGGTTGGGATAGGTAGCACACATTTAGGTTCAACGGTTGAATGCACAATTTGCATTCATTCGTTCAGTTGGGTCCTTGGCCACGTGTGCGATGAAAGAAGGGTAAAACTCGTGTTTTTTAAGATCTATTTGGATATTCGTATTTTATGCTCCTTATTTTCCAATGAGCTTCTATAATGTAACTTAAAGCACTCCTGCAAAGCCATTCTGCAATGCAAGTCGTCACAATGGTTCGGCTATCGTTTTAACAGCTCCTCGAATAAAGTCATCAGTTTATTTTTATTTTCTCGCGCTAGAACTGATGACTGTTATTATTATTTTGCGCGCTAATCACTTGGCATTAGCATTCTACTTATCATATTTGGTACTGGCTGGCGCCTCACCATTCGTGCTAGGTTTCTTCGAAACACTTCCATACCCTGGAAATCTTTTTTGCGCCTCAGCAAAATCAGAATCTGTTGCCGTGGTTGAGACACCCCATGTGGTCGGTCAGTCGGATTTATCCCATACTTCTTATCGCTGTTTGATGCTGGACATTAAAGGCTTGTCAAGGGACATCCGGCGTACAGCATTGGTGGTGACGAGACGTGCACAGCAAAACTGCTGTCCTTCAATCGTCAATCCACTGCCCATTGGAGCAATGGTTTTTGCTTTCGCATCGCGCACTAGCTCTGATTATCTGACCGGGAGAGCTTGTTGCTTCTTGACAGTGGCGTAAGATGGTGTGAGATTTGTAACTCTTTAGCTCATTTAATTAATCAGCCTGAAGCTAACTTTTGGTTTTTTTTTCCTCCGCAAATTACTCACCAACAACGAGGAAGCACGAATGAAGAACAAGTGAATGTTTAAAGCACTGATGTGCGGGAAAAAAAAAACAAAGTATACCGCCGACCGAAGATAAAATCCTTCCCAATCTCTTTGCTAGGATTGTGTACCAGGCAATGGGTGCCGGAGGCGTATGAGGGTTGTAAAAAAAAATACAGTGTACGGAATTTACCACAAAATGTTACTCGTCTCGCAAAATAACTGATTATTATGACGACGAACGAACGGTTATGACGATAATAAAGGAAGCAAGAATGTAAACTTGTCCGTGGAATGGCTTATCGTGCAGCCATACCGAGACGCAAATTGAACTTTAAATAAAAGAAAACAAGGCAAATTCTTGCAGGCGCTTTGTAAAAGTCTCAGAAAGAAAGAAGTACGAAAGGAAGTTCCTTTTTTTCCTTTAAGAACAAGGCAATGTTATTGCTGATATAGTAGAAGCAGTGCATCCTGCTCGCATGTGCTTCGATTGTCCGTGGAAGGTTAATCCATCACAATTATGTTATCAGCCATGTTTCTTCGATTCTTCAAGGGCAGGTTAATGCGAATCGATGCACTTATTTTTAAACACTGTACATCAATTCTGTGTTATGCGTTTGAATTGGTTTTATTTTTGCCGTTCGTACATTGCCAGAGTTTAAAGATCATGCGGTGATTCTAATATCAGTAATTGGTCCCTAAACTGTCTAACCACAGTCAGCTTTGCTTTACGGCTGTGGTTACGGCGCTATGAGTGGTGATATTTGTGATGATCACCACCTTCTACTAGCTATGATTGAGCGAATGACGCCGAATGGAAATTCAATCCGAAAGCCCGCATATCATCTACACTTTCGCTCGCAACTTCAGTTTAAAACCGCAAATATTCCATGTAATAATCCGCACCGATCACTTTCCCAAAGTGAATCAACCTCGGATGTCATAAAATCGTGTGCATCGGTCAGTATGATTCATCCTTTCGGCGTAAACGTGTGACACAGATGCTAACCTGATGGACGAATGCAAATTTCTTCCACGTCACCAAAAAGCCCCCAAGAGATTCCCAAGAGTGCATTTATGTGGCCCCATAGGATTCGTCCATATCCTTCGCAATTGATCAATAAATTGTAGATCTCTGTACTATCTTGATTCGTTCCTGTTTTTTTTTTTTTTAAATACGCGTCCTTGTGTCCAGCCTCGGTAATCGGTAATTTAAACGACGACTGATTGGAAGTTCGTGTTTCGAAATCGTAAATTCATTCATGGCTTGCATGGTGCCTCCTTCCGTGCAGGAGGCCACAAATGATAAGAAACGACGGAGGGGAATGGGACATCATTTCGTTCCGGTTACCTTCTTCTACGGGCACTTGAAATGCAAAGCTTGCGGTGGTGGCAAGATGTGTCGCGATTGAAAGTGAATTATGGGCTTTTTAGGCTGGCGTATGTAAGAGGCAAGGTCTGGCGACAGTCGGGCAGAGGAAGGGTGTACGATTGAAACGTGAGACATGGCCGTTGCGGTTCTTGGAAGAATGAAAAATGAAACCCTGCGCAGAAATCGATCGATTTTTGCAAAATGTCACGATTCCGAATGGTAGTCTCGGTAAGGGACATCTGCAGGTTGGATAATGAATTTATGTGTCTCTCATTTCTTATTCCACACCCATGCATGCGGATTGCCATGCTTTTTTTCTTGTGTGTCGTAAACTTTAGGATCCACGACTCTGTGTGACCTCCGTCAGGTTGAATTAAAGATTAATTTACAGTGTGATTTGTGCTATGAAACTAAACTTGCTCCATGTAACGTTTAATTCTCAAATTAAAGCATTAAATATTGTTACGGTTATATGCACTTGTTAATGCAGAAGAGAGGATCGGATCCGAACTTTGACAAGGATGAGTTGAGCGCTCTTGGCTTGTTGAATCTACTCCCTGGAGGACAGGTTTGCCTTGTACGGTTTCTAGAGCTTGGAGGGTTCTGATGCAAGGCAGTAGAAATTATTGTCTTTAATTATACCCTCAACATCCAATCGTTTCCTTTAACATTTAAGTTGTTGCTACATTTATCCAAATATCTCAAAGCACATAATTATAAAAGTTGTGATAAACCATCAACTGAGGAAGTTGAAGAACTTTGGAATTGATAAATGAATTATATTTATGTATTTGAGCTCCTGCACGCCCTTGAAGCTCAGTGTTTCAATTTCCTTGTAGATTTGGAGTGCAGTACACAGTGATAAAGCTTGTCACTAGCTTTTTTTTAATCGCTTGTGATTGATACTCGAATTTCTATTGCTAGAAAGCGCATCTTATTCAAAAAAACGTATGATTTAGAATACAAATTACACCAGAATCGCACCTCTCGATTGACGACTGCAAATTACTCGAGTCAAGCTATGTTTTAAAAACAATATTATTAGCACGTACGCATTTCCCTCGTGGACCGGGATTTTTAATGTGTTCGGTAGCTGATAGGAGATGTAATGTAAACATAAGTACTGATTATTACTTCTGTGTAATGCTTCTCTGCAATAACTTCCTTGTTTGCAGTAATGTGGTTTGTTTTTATTGGCATAATATTATGCAAACGATAACCACAGCCATCCACTTCAGCTAGCATAATCAAAGCAATAATCTTTCGTTTTGTAGAATTGTTAAACATCTGAAGCAGTTCCACTTTAGAACATTGTCTCAGACCACTTCAGACAAAAAAGAAAGCAGCAGCTCTTCATTACATGACTTTTTCCCGAGTGGCGTGTACTTATTGTGTGCAACGGACCCACCACAGATTAGAGCATCGAGAAAAGGCAAGGGACAGTTCATAGTCTTCGTGTTTTAGGTCCATCGAACCCAACCTCCCGCAGCTCTGGGGTCGCGATGACGCGATGGCCGCCAACGGCGACGAAAAGAGTCTTATCAGCGTTGGCCTGCTTTACGCAAAAAGATTCCGCAGCCTGGGATCGCTGTTTCATCAGCTGCAGCTTTGTGAAAATGGTTTTGAATGCAGCTGAAACGATGACCAAAGACTTGGCGCAAAATATATACACATAACCTCGAAACGAAAGCCAGATAGGGGCGACCACTAGCCAGCGTGCTACACGTGGCATTGTTTGATGTTTATTTGGTGCTTCAAAATCAAATAGTATGGATCTAGATCTGAGCGGTAGCGAGACAAAAGTGCGTCTTTGGCGTCTTAATTGTTTAGCCCACCGGATTCGGAACTGCTTACGCTGGACGTCAAGCCTGCGATCAGTCGATTGACAGGCTACACGACAAGCGCTAATGTTCCGTTCCGTCAGCAATTGCTAAAGTCAGTGAACTGCTTGGTGGTCGCCACAGATTGATTGACTGATTGACAGGGGCGGGCAAAAAAGGGGGGATAGAAGGGGGACGGACCTTGTTCAGGGCCGCAAGCAAGCATTAAATTACTATAATCAGCTGGTGGATGTGTCTGAGTCAGGTTGTTGAATCGTGTATCGCGCGTTTAACTAAGACATCTACCTGACAGTTTTTGCAAAATTGGTTCATAATAGGTTCGGCTGTCATCTGCAATTTGGTTCATAATATTGAGCCTTTCTTTAGAATCCTTTAATTTTTTTACGCGAAAACCTGTTCAAAATATTCACCAACTTATTGAACATTTCAGCGAATCAGTAGAACTTTCCTGTCAATAATCCATGTAGTCCGCAAAAGCAGTTGCATGACCTACCATCATTTATATTGTTACGTAAACTGACCATCCTTTTGTTCCAGTGAACTCATTCGGATTGAATTACTTTTTTTTTGTTGGCAAAAGTTACTCCAGAACAACTATCCAGAGTCATCCAAACGCGTGCGTGGGTTTTGTTTGCCCTGCCGGGCTCATGAATGGCACCAGCATTGTCTCATGCCATTTCGTGCCCATTCTTGCGTCAACATAAACATAAATTCATGCAACTCTTGCAGCACGAAAGGCTCCCATCCCGTGCAGGACAATGGCTTTCGCGAAAGGGTTTTGGACTCGTACCAAAGGGGTCAGGGTCAGGAATTGACGCAATCATTGAATGTTGGATTACTTGCTGCAGAAGTAAGTGCTTCAGGATTCGTGCAGTTCGTTTTTTTTATGTTTGGTATCATTTTATTTGCCGTTGCTTGCTACGCTTTCCAGTATTTCACGGGTTGTGGAGGACCATTCTTGAGTGTTATGTAAAACATTCTGTCTTCATGAATATGCAACACCGGTTGTTAACAACGTAACAGAATTTCTATATCTTTCCATTCATAATCGGATGATTTCCATACCGGATATTTCTTGGTGATAAGCGTCCCAAAACAAAGTTTTTACATTTCTATTTCGATAAGGATCAACCCAGTTTGCCCTTGAATATTTAAGCTGTCTTTGGCAGCAGGTGCCAGAATATCTGTTGCGAGACAGCGCAGGTTATCGAGCACAGGGGTCAGATGTAAATATTAGTGGCCTGCTGATTCCTCTGACCAGACTGTTCATTCTCTCAGCAGGAAACTGTACCATTTACTATCCGAAGAAATTTCAACTTCCGCTAATAGAATCCTGTAGGACAACAGTGGTGGCAAGATAGATTTATGCTTCTTTGCCACGCAACTTTGCGCTGTTTAAACGTGCCAGGGGATCACCGTCACTATTTGCCTGTTGAGTTTGTCACGACCGAACTCAGAAGTAGTAAAGGAAACATTAACGTAATTCATGTTTATGGATTTCCAGCAGCAAATAGCTAAATGACATTAAGGCTTCTGGTATTGTGCGTAGTAATCGGGAAACGTCACCGTCTGGAATTAATGTGCTCATAACATTTTATTCTTTATGTAAAATGTGAAGACAGCTAGCATGTTCTCTTTCACCTCTTTAAACAAACATTGAATTGTGGTCGCACGGCGAACTTTGTACCGCTTTGTAGGCTTAATTTGAGGTTCACCTATCCTTGCTCGGTTTTAGAACTGGTTAAAGTTTCGCTTTGTATGTACATTGTTTGCTTCTTAAGCGCTCCGTATAAAGCTGACTTCCATTCCCCAACATAATGAAGCTCTTTCGTGGTCGGTTGCTGTCTCTTAATCCGCAAAATCCAAATAAATGACTTTATCGGTGATGCGACTCTCAAGTTTGCGTTTCGGATGATTTGAGGATTAGAGATGGAATATTTGTCTAACCAGAGGCAAGGCTTACCCCACCAATGGACCAATAGGACTCAAAAAGGGTTAAAGCAAAACTTGCAGACAATCTATTGTATTAGACGATCAGCAAATTTAAAGAATGATTTTGTGGGTGTGTTTCTTAATTTTCCTAAAATGTGTTCCTTTTTGAACACTCGCCATGGTTACATTAATTAATTTCAATTTAATTTAACGTATGTTTTCCTTTTTTTTTGGATGCTCCCATTTCATTGCGAAGGTGTGGCTGCTTGTCCTGTTGCTAGAGACTATTTAACAAGGGAGGGTGCATTGATGCCAACGGATAGGGCGAATAAGTTTGATCAATACCAGTTTGTGTATGCAGAAGGAACACACCCTGCGCAGTATTGAATATATTCAGGTAGAATGTATTGCAGTACTTTGCAGCTACCATTGCTTTCATTTGAGCAGAAAATAATTTTCTACCACGTAACCAAACTTCAAATTCTACCTCCCATCGCTCTACCTTTCCGTAATAAAGTTCGCCGAGGGAGTCATTAAAAAGAAATTTGATCCCATCGGCGTCGCAATGTCATACGGGGCCCATCTTCCGTGACTGTCGAGAGCTATTCTGACCGTAGTGGAGGTGAATTTAGCACACAACAGAAACGCAACGATGCGTGAAAAGTTCAATCCCAATGACTCATTCGAAACCTCAATCGTTAGAAGCTTGTGCCTCTGTGTGCGTGTCACTGATGAGTCGGATCGGATTGAACGGTAATGACGCTGCCTAGCTTCAGTGGATATATGTTCGCTGTACAGATTCCAAACAATATTTCCAGCGCCGAGTTTGCTGTCAGTAAGCTGATATTAGGACCGTAAAGAACCTATGATCTGTGAACTAGACGTAGCTAACGATGCAGGCTTCCAGTCTTAAGTCCTACTAAGAAAGTAAGCACCTCGTTCAACTCCGTCGAGGTAAGCTGATATCCTTATAGAGCGAACCTTATGTTTATGTATCCAAAACTACCGACTACTTCCTTGATTCTCGTCGACATGCGAGCTGCGAGTTGCTAGTCGTTAGGCGGTCATACACTGTTTGCCGCAACAAGATACATTCCTTGTAGCTTCTTTTGCACAATTGCCCTTCTAGCTGGCTGGTTGGTAATATTTGACACCTTATCGGGTTCGCGTTGCCTGTTGTTGAATGAAATGGCACACGAGATGCTTTGCCAGAGCTCCGCTAGGCAGGAGTTATTACGATGGAAAGTGTTTATCTCTGAGGTTTAATGCTTAGGTTTTTTTTGCGGACAACGGAGCACAGTTGCAACAAGTGTCGGTATTAGCTTTCAACTCATGGTTCGTTAGTGAATGGATCGTTGTAGATGAGTTAAACACTTTATTGGTGAAAGAGAAACCTGCATTGACATGTTTCTTTTGGGATAGTACACTTCATTTTTAAAGAAGAAATTTTCACTGATTGAGCCTGAAGCACTGATCCATAAAATATTCATTTAATAGATTTTATCTTTCAATGATCAATGCTTTTAATTAAGTTGCACTTAATGTTATGCAGACACGGTATGGAAGACCCCTCTGAACCCGGCCACTCTTTCCAATTATCGCCAAAGTATGAGAAATCCTGATCCCGGTCATCAGTATGTTCGAATTATGTGTATCCATTTACGGTAAATTTGTGATATAGCGCATGGATTAAAGTTTAACGTAAGTTATAATGCTTGATGAAAAAAGGACAGGTTCGTAGCAATTCAACCGGCGGAG
Organism: Anopheles maculipalpis; assembly: GCF_943734695.1. Taxonomy (NCBI): domain Eukaryota; kingdom Metazoa; phylum Arthropoda; class Insecta; order Diptera; family Culicidae; genus Anopheles; species Anopheles maculipalpis. Next base: position 91,939,420 of record NC_064871.1, read on the forward strand.
TTCCTAAAGTTCCTCGTAGTGCAGCCGAGTATTCGAGCAATAATTGATGATAAATGTCAGTATTTATGGTACTGTAGTAAACGTTGGCAATCGAAGAATTTTGCCTGAGGCGATGGCAACCTCATCCCTGTGTTAGGCATAAATTGAAAATAATCTCTGCAAAAAGCGATGCTTGCAGCACACCCCGTACGTGCCAAATCCCGGCCGTAAGAGATGTCCGTTCGACCGGTTTGTTGCGCGTGGGATGATGGGATGGGTTGTGTGCGTTTGCATGTAAAGCTTCTTAAATCTTAGTTGAAAAACATAGAAAATAATAGCATCGCGCGTTGTGTCTGGCTAGTCGAAGTGTTTGTCCATGAAGTAGGTGGCGATAATTCCTCGAAGATGTGTAAATATTTGCCAGTCGTCCAATTATACCTCCATGGCTGAACAGTCGTACTAACAACCCTACTTTGTGAGGTTAGTCAAAATCAATTTGCCTTACTTGTAGCAGCATGTTTTGGAATGTGAGCTGTAAATCATAGTCTTATTAAAAACTGATAACATAACATAAAATCACACGTTGAGCAGTGTCAAATTTATATATCCGTCTCCAAAGTTCTCTAATTGCATCGCTTTGCCTGTGGTCAACTTCGGCGTTTGCATCTAAGAAAGCACTGCAGAATAGTGTATGAGCAGGTGAAGGACTCATGCATAATTGAACAGGCCGAAAATGTTATGTGTACAAAATTTGCATACATGATCGGTCCTTTGTTGTGTAGATTACTACGCACGTGTCATTTTGTGGAATGTAGAATGTAGTGAAGAGGAAATACGATTCGTTAGCATAGTCGAAACCCAATCACCTAAGGTGCTGCTGTGTCCACATTGATAATCAGGGGGAGCCTCTAACCACTTCCGTTTTTTTTTTTTTCTTCAATCCCTTTATTATGTTATTGATTCCTGTTTGTCTTCCTCTCCTTCCTGTCCTGGGCCACCAACATCCAACCAATTTCAAAGGCTGTGTCCACCGGCAAGAAATATTTACCTGCAAGAGGTTATTAGTGCGGTTGGTTTGGATGTTTAAAATGCATGCCAAAAGAAATGTGTCGTCGCCTGCAGTCGGTTGATACCGTCGGCGCGACATATTGTCGACTCCGTCGCCAAACGGTTAGGAAGTCTTGCGAAACTTTTTGCGACTTCCTGTCGAAGACACTTTTGTGGATGTCCGACAGGCAAAGTTCTCCAATAAACGGTTGGAAATAAAGACGCAACGTGCTGGAGAACAATGGTATGCTTAACTTCACCAACATATTAATGCGGATGACCCATACGAATAGCTGTAGACAATGTAGTTAACGTAGATAGAATACCTTCTTGCCTCCTTGGAATGGAAAACCGAAAATAATTTCTAGGAATTAAGTTTTATTAGATAGTGTTGATTTATAACTGATCTTTCAACACGAAATTAATGATACAACCCCCAAGGACTCTCCACCAATTAAAGGTTTATTTCATCTTGCGTACGATAAAGCAAACTACAAAGCGTGATTTTGGAGGGTGCTTCTCCTCAAGATAACATTTTTATGTGTCTCCACCGTTTTGGATGAGGTTTTTTTTTGTTCGCTGTCGATTAGCACGATTGTTCGCCACTGTGATTGGTGCTGATTTATTGAGTTTCGATTGACGTTACAGATTCTAACGAGTCGAAAACATCCCAACAGCGGACCTTTTTGTCGCCTGTACACTATCGACCTCCAACGAAGGTGACCAACCTAGCTAGCTGACATACAGATTCAGATTTCCGGTGAGCTTTCGATGGTTCGTAGATGATAATAGAACCATAACGATGGGTGCCGTGCTGGTTCACCCCATATCTCTGTTTCTTTTTGCCTATTCGCATCTAAAAAAACCTGTCTGTACAAGCCACAGCCGGCTTGACAAGCGCGCAGGCTCAAAGGAAGTCTACCACAGGGCCGCACGTGGACTAGCACACGAATTAATCAATCAAACGTATCAACTTCAACTCCAAACATGGCAATCATTACTTGGGCTCGTTCGGGAGGACGTTGTAGCAGTCGATCGGTCGCGATCGGGAAAAGGAAGAGACACGGCGTTAACAATTTCACGATCGTAACCAATAATCGACATGACGCATCGGTTGGGCTTTATGCTTGTGGACACGCGAAGAGTGCGTAAACCGATGATGATGATGATGATGATGATGGGGTGTTGTGCGAGAAAAATAGGCAGGCAAAGCATAAGTACGCACACGAGTACGCGGTCCCGTGGTGACACAGGATGTATGCATTTGTCAGCTGACAGTTGCATGTGACATGTGTTTCGCATGAAGCTCGCTCAGTTTATGAATGAAACATGATACTGATATACTGCTGGACACCGAGTGCGATTGGTATTTTTTATTCAATGCGTAGGCTGTTTTGCGGTTGCTGAATTAATGCGATCCGTAATTGAATCGAGCTAGTAAAAGGTGTAATGATAATTTACTTTCAGTTTTATTAACTCGAACCCGAGTTCTACACTGATGTAGTGGATAGTGGATATGAATCATGAAGGAATAAATCTCTTTTTTGCTCATCGAATTACGACTTGGACGCTGTGTCATATAACTTTAATTTTTTTGTAAGCGAAGTGGGAAAAGTGTAAGTTTTCTAGCTTGAATGCAACAAACAACACCAAAAAAAACCCTCCAACACGTGACGCTCCAATCGACGCCCTGCTTTCTCACGGCGCTATAGTTTCCGCTTGCCTAGATCGCGTTGACACATGCTAAACATTTTCTTTCGGCCACCGCGCACCCTCTGCATCGGGGATGTATGATATGCCGTTGGTTTTCCGGCCACACTCGCCTCTAGTGATGAGGGGAGAAATAAGCGCACTGTCATCACGCCGAACCACTCGGTTCAATAACCGAGACCGGGTGTGAAAAGTAAATTGTACCACCACTGTTCCCGAAATCCCTCCGCAACTGACAGTCGGGCCAGGGTTGACGGTGCATTAAATGAGTGCAGTTGCATCTGCTCATTCATATAATTTTGCTTCCCACAGTGCGTTGCAGACAGATGCAAACGTTTGTAGCGGCGACTTAATCAACGATCGCGCGCTTGATCGATGATAAACGGTTGGGTACCGGACCAACTGTGATACTGTTTGTGTCTGTGTGTGTAGTAAATGGTAAACAGCAGTTCAATTGTTGTCATCTTTGAAGAAAAAGGAAACGGTTCTTTGGTTAACGCTTGAGCATGTGTCTGCAGAACAGCCAACAGTTAAGGAATGTTCATTAAGATGGAAATTTAGGATGGTAGCGATCAAATGGCTACGGCATTATTATTATTATGAACATAATGTTTCTAGTTAATTATATGCAACGTGGTCTTGCAACCATAACGTGTAGCATGTGTCAAAGAAGCGTTAATATTACAAACATATGTTATGCATTTATGCTGCATATAGCTTGTTGGAATCAGCTGTTGAGAAACAAATTACAGTACGATGCATATTTCATTATAGCGTGTTTATATTTTTAGTAGTACTTACAATTCAGGACAACAGAGTATAACAATCTGCTGTCAATTTCCAACGAATTGCCGCAGTTATAGTTTGGGAAAACGTTCATCTCATTGAATAAATTTTTATTCTTCTTGGCACAGCGACCTACTAGGTTACGCCGTCCATCGATTGGCTCACTAGACTTGCTGATGCCACGTAGTTAAAAAGCCAGTCTTCTCTACGGTTCGCAAGGGATTTGAATCCCGGTTCTGCTGTGAGAAGATCGGCACCGCTGTTGCCTCTAGATCGCAGCATCGAGCAGAAGAATTCAAATTTCATTTTTACATTTAGAATTTCAGCTCTAATGATTTGGTCACTTTTTATCGAACACAAAATTGTATTAGAAAGTTGAGAAGCAAAAGTTATGAATATTTCCTAAACATCGAGCCGACATGATCGTACAATTATGCATCCAACTGTATTGAATTACTCATAATACTTAGGTTCGGTTTTCTAGCAAAATTTATTCGACTGATAGAGTTGTTGCCCGGCTATAAATTCTCCGCCCGTACGTCGTTTCGCAAACGAAACGGAAACCGGAAAATGCGTCCGGTCGGCGCTGGTCTACCTGGCGAAGCGAACCATTGCAGTGGACGTTGCATATGCATGCCCAAATGCATCCACCGTCCTTAGTTTTGCTTCTGGCTCGCGTCCCACTGCTGAACGTTTGCTTTATGTCTTGCTTTCTTTTGTTTGTGGTGCGCGTGGTGTAGCGTAGAGTGCATTGCCCCAACAACACCAACAAGCGCGACATGGCAAGAGGAGCCGCAGATGTAAAAAACTCCCGCCGAAACGGATATTATGAGTTTTTAATTTTATTGTCAATGGTAGTTAATAAATTGCATACAACGCAGCGTGATGGTACCGCTCTATTCGTCCGTTGTCCGTATTCGGCGAACCTTGCTGTATGGTTGGGCTTGGGAGTCCTGGCAGTGTCCACCGAAGAGCGAAACCACAACCACAAGAAGTGTTCATTGATACAGTAAATATTCTTCGTCTGCAATAGGAAAATACTGCAACAAATCGCACTTAGACATTCTGCTGGCAGAGTGCACTCTGTTGGAAAGCAAGAAATTAATGGCAACCCAATGTTTTGGTGGCCACTCTGAAAGACAGGCTGAAAGACAGATGAAATTAAGGCAAACAATATTGGGGCCGGTTGTGAATTAGAATCGCTCAGAATAGATGCATCTAGTCGCACACCAACTACTAGCACCATGTCGAGATGGGCTTGCATTCTACACGGCCTTTTGATAGATGAGCCGACAAGAAGTACCCACCCTTTGCTGGAAGGCACCATGTCCACCAGGGTTTTTAGCAAAGACAAACATGAAAGCGCAACGGAATATCCTTCGTTGAATAATGTAGTATTATACGTTTATAATTACTTGTACCAATAGCGCTGAGTGTGTATTCTTCCCACTGACTGTATGTATTCGACTAATGGACAAGAATTTGTCTTAGTCCTCCCATTTATTATTTCTTGGTGGCGATGATGCTTCTGGCAGCGTGGATAAAAATGCAAGCAATTAGTCTTGGCAATGGCAAAGGTACGGAAAATGCAAAGCTGTTTTGTTTGAGCATGTAATTTGAGGCGTTTACTTATTTTTCTTTTTGCTTGTGAAGTATTTATTTATGTACTGTTTCAAAGAGAGAGGGACAAAACAACGGCCCAGGAAGTAGCTATCTGGACGCTTAAAGTTTAGATGACAAGACTTGTATTAATGACATAGAGTTACCTTTGGGTAGAAAGCTTTCTGGAATACATTTGTACTACTTTTATCAATGAATTATGGCAAACACTCGAACAGAATTTATGCTACTACGTTGCATTTATAAGGAGCTGCTCGATACCTCTTTGCCGCTGGGAGCCTAACGGTTTCTTCACTAACTCGAACTGTTCGGTGCTTCTGTGATGTAATCCAACGTATAGCGCACACCTGCAGTTTCTCACCAGGGAAACGGGTTTTTCTATTTGCATATCGTTATTAGGTTTGTTTAAAAATCAATTATGCCATGCAGGGCCGCAAGCGGGCCCAAACCGGGGTGTATATCAATTGCTTCTCATACGGTCGAGCAACCACCGGAACCGCGATTGATTTTCTAATTTCATCCGCTACTGCTGTCAGTCTTTGATGGTAGGGCGACTAAATACTTCATTCCATGGCATGGCTAATGCGCTAAAGGGGGCTAATTATCGTGATTGAAATGCAACACAACGTAGCATGTGCCGCCCCGCGTCACATTGACCTGCGGGGGCTTCAAAACGGGTGTAGTGAAGACCACCGACAAGTAGGACGGTCTGTCCGTCTGGGTGCGTGCCTTTCTTTACTTTCGACAGCAACAAACGACGACGAAATGCGTCGTAGAATGTTGATCAAAGACTTCTTCTCTCCCTCGGGCTGCGTCCGAAAAAGCCTGAATCAAATACACAGTGTCATCATCAGCGCCGAGACGTTTGGGAGACCTCGACAGGGAAATTGAAGCCATTTTAAAGCATTTATCCGATAGCAGTGGTCATCAAAACAAATTTGGGCTCATATTTTCTACCCAATGAATATTACGAACGAACTGCCGGCACACACAAAAAGATCTCACCATTAATTTATACATGTTGGGGTAGCATTAGACGGTCCACGGTTCACTTAAGCTAGGCATCGCGAGTCTCTCCAGTTAATGTCCCTCCACAGCTGCTGCTGGTGATGTCGTGAACGATTAGAAAAGTTATGTCTGCAGCCGCAGCGTGGCGGAACTGATGAGAAAATGAGCAATTTGTGTCAATTAAGAAACACACCGAATAAAAGCGGCACACATCAGTGGGGCGGCTGCGCGAGAAAGTGTTCAAGCTTCGGTGTTTTTCATTGACTGTGTGGCGCGCTGTTAGGATGATAACGCTTCCCCCAAAAGGGCACCTGGTTGCGATAGGTTAGCAAGATATATGGAAATGGAAATGAAGTTTGATTATTAAACACTTTCGGACATCTCACGGATTTGCCGGTGGTCGATAGGCATGTTGAAGATTAAATGACGCGTAGAAAAGTTAGATTTTCGTAAAGTTTTGCTATAAGACGTAGGAGACGTGTGCTCATGGAGAAACATGAAAGACCGTGTTTGTTTTGACTGTTCCGTAGCTGTCACGGCGGAAACCCTGGTGCTATAAATGGAATAAAAATGCTGTAAACAATCACCATATTTGTTAGACACTACATTTGCAAACGGAAGTTAACCGGCATCAAAACCGTGACTCCGTTCGCACCTTGAGGAACACTTAGAATCTAGGCGTGTTCCAGACATCATGTCGCCCAGGAACTCCGCATCGGAGCTGTCATTAACATCTTGTTTAATAATCTCACCATCAAACACTACGGACATTATGGATGTCGGCAGGGTTTCGCTTGACAGCGTTTCAGCTAAAGGGATGAAAAGCATCGGTTGCAATTACAGCTCTTCATGCACCGCTGGTATTGAGTATTGATCTATCGATTTATGGATTACTATGATCGACCAATCCCCATGGACGCCGGCCGTGTCGTGCCGTGTCAGGTTCTGGAACTAATCTTCCAACGAGTCATGGCACCCAGTTCCATAAATGGAAACGACGGGACACACGGTATGCTAATGACCACACCAGGTCTGGTGTTCTGTGCCGAATGTTCTTCAGATGTATGAAATGTGTTGTTGAACGGTGTCCAGCACCCAGTATGTAACTCATGACTCAAACCGAGAGCCAGTCTGCTTTCAAGTCTGGTGCATGCACACACTATTATTAACAACGCTTTAAACACCTTTCCAAATTAGGAACTCCAGGAAGTTCTGATGGCCCCGAGTACTCCCCCCCACCCCCCTGGTCGTGCAAGCTTGCTACCCCGTCTAAACGATCGACTATTGTTGGTTAATGTGTTACTAACTCTCATCTCACTAAGCGGGGCTCTGCTGCGACGTATTTTCTCCAGACATCTGGGCAGCACCCTCCGATCTTGCTGAACGGAAAAAAAACATGACGCCATAATCGCCGCGTCATGATAAATGATGTAGTTTTGATGTTCCGCACTGGGACGGCCGTGCGGAATTGTCTTACGCAGTTTGGTGTGTTTTGTGTGATGTGCATTTCAACTGCGGTGTCTAGTCAGCGTTGTCTGAGGGAAGGTGTTGAACGTTTTGTACAATGCAGTTTGTTCGCCCCGAGCTTTGTTCCGATTGATCCTACAATCATCGGGGCATGTAGATCGTTGTTGTGCGCGTTATTATAGTGTTTTATTTCTTTTATTACCAACAGTTTATCCTTGAGCATAGTTCATGGAACTCCCTAGCTGGACACGCTCGGAACTGTATTTAGAGAAAAATAATGAAGTTTGCTTTAAAAGGAGTTCATTGATGTTTTCGTCTTTTAGTTCCTCGTACTGTCGTTATTGAGGAAAATAAAAAGCTGTGAAATATTGTTTGCTGTCAGGAAGTGGATTTGGCAATGTTTTTTTTTTTAAGGATGGGACACAATATAGGTGCTTCCATAGCGAAACAAATTGGATTCTTGGGAAAGGCGTATGCAATAGTCATCAAAATTCTGGATCTTCTTTTCAAATATGGCCAATCTAGTTGCAGTCTCATAGCAGATATTCTATTTCAAGCTCTGTACCCTAGCATCGTTCCTCCTTCAATGCGATCATTGACAAAACCATGTTAAATCAACCATATGTCTCTTCGGAATCCCGCAGAGCTTCAGTAATCACGAAACAGTCGACGCAACTATATAAGTTATCTTCTTGGAGTAGGGTCCGCAACCTAAGAACTAGGATGAGTAAGGCAAAAGCAAACCCAAAGACACAATTTTAAGCAGTAATTGAAGCCACAAAACCAGGCCCGGTAATTAGATTGTTTACAACTGGGACCTGTAATGTTCGTTCGCACCGAAGGATGTCGTAAAACGGGTGTGCTGAAGATCCATGCTGTTTTCTCAAGTAGATCGTATCCGTAAACCCACCACAAAGGACACATGTCCGTACCCGTTACACAAGACTCCCATCCATTTCGTTCGCTTCATCTTGATGTTCTTACGATGCTATGGTGCGCGGCATGCGTTTTTCGGAACACGGTTTGTGTGTTTATTTTCGGCACATCGCGTGCCCAAAGCCGTTTTCTGCTCTATGAGCATTGCGCTATGCATGCTGCTATGCAATCGTGTGCCTTTAGTTGAAAGAAAATTGGCTTTTGTTTACGGTCATAAATAATTTGACAGAAGTCACTTTCACCCAACGGATAGCTTCATGGAGTTGAGGATGATTTTTGGTGAGTTGGGTTGTGCAGTCGCAGCTAGTTTCTGCATTTTTGTAGGTAGAATAATTATTTTCTACAGAAGAAAAGTTACAGCTTGAGAAGCAACGCAAGGATTACAAACGAATTTAAGGAATCAAACGTGAGAAAAAGAGTTTATTTGCTAAGAATTTTTTTACATTTAATTTCAGATTAAAACCTTTCAGTCTATTCGAAAAATAGAGTCAAATTGATGCATATGAGCAGCTTAGAAACAAATCGGTGCCTTACGTGTGTGTGTGTCTATATACCCTTGGTTTTGAAAAGCTGTGATAAACGACCAAAAACGAGACGCATAACGCACAATTCGAATCTACCTTCCAACGGAGCAAGCACTTGTTAATATCATCTCCAAAAGCAAGAAAGGAAATGTGCTGCTGCAGACATCGTAACTGCTAATTCTTTTGTCTCGCTGTCAGTGTGCAGTTTAACGATCAGTGAAAATTGCCTGCATTCGTTGGCGTTGTCAAAAGAGTCGTAAAAAACTACGATTTTTCCTGCCCGTAAATGAGCGAATGATTTACGGAGAGCAATTTAAGAGGTTCACAAAACGGTGAAAATAATCAGAGCGTGTTGCGTCGTGTGGTGTTAAAAAGTTTAGCGACGAATCCGACGTTCCGTACGTTGAAAAGAGTCTCTCCATCGGAAATGTTTGATTTATGACAGCAGCGTGTAAAGAGTATCTTATAACGGCTGAAGAAGTGTATTACCACCAGATCATTAAAGTGGCAGTGAAAGCTCGAATTGCCGTGTGAGAAAGTACGATTTTTATGTAACAATCCAGTGCGATTGAAGGATCCACGGGTTACAGGATCGCGTAAAAGCTGTCGAAGGTTTGATCGGAGGTTTAAGGCTGCTTTAAGTTCTATGAAAAAATATTATGATGGTGGAAAAAGCGGAAGGATTTCTCTACCGGAAGCCGGTCTATCAGTACTTCCAGTACCTGGACACAACGTAAGTAGTGATTTAGGATTTAAGACTTCAAAAACAACTTAACAACAATGCCATGGCTTGATCTCTTGTCCTATCAATATATAATCCAAAAGAGACTAACGTCACGTATGTATTTTTCTTTTTAGGTAAGTCATTCCATTCCACTATCGTCAGAGAATTTCCACCCATCAGGAAGGAAAAGTTTGTATATCGGTAGCACATAACAGATCGATTGATAAAACCTCCGAAACATGTGCTAGACTATGTTGATTATTTACTTCCGTTAACGTGATATCGCCAAACACCAACGTCAATGGTTGATTTTATTTTCCCACAACCTTTCACAAGCTTAAACCAACTTTAACGCCCCAATTGTTGATGGACGTGGGATTTGATGACCAACCGACAGCCGATACTGAAAATTGGTCCCCAGATGTAGCACACTGACAGTGATTCTATGTTGCCCAGTGTTTAGCTATGTGTTTAATTCGATCACCAACTATTGACAGTTGGTAGTACCACTGGACGTGGGCACCGATGTGCTGGTTCGAGCCAAGTGAAGGTTGTTTACAATTCAGAGGGATTTTTATAACGCCCACACTCCATGTGTTTCATGTTTTGAATGCTATGGCTTTGTTATAATTCTTCTCTAACATAGAATCATACATCGATCGATCGTCGTAGCGATTTGTTGATCGAATGAATTTTGTAGATAATATTGTGAGCAGTGGTTTGCGGTCAAGCACTTCTTATTTGTAAGAAAATTAAGAAATTCAAAATAAGAACCAGTATATCTGCTACCTACTCCAGATCACTATAATCAGCAGTTTGACGAAGTACAATTTTCAGCAAATCTTCTGATTTTGTTGTTAATAGTAAAGAAATTCGCATTTTGTTGTCTTCGTTTTGATTTCTTTTTATAAGAAGCTTATTCATCTTTCAAATTTTCATCCAATCTATAGTTGGTATCCACCATTTTCCACCTGCGCAGAAGAAGCATCTTCGAACGATAAGAATTGGTGTAATAAATAATTTGCCGCTTCCGGCAAGAGTCTTTCGATCGTATCGTATAATTGATGCTACGCTTTCCGACTGCTAAATGCTCTCTCTCTAGATCGTTCATGTGATTTACGGTCGAGGCTTTTCTTGTGTTGAACAGTTTAACGATAAAAGAATAAAAGTAGAATAATTGCTACGATAATCGACACAGGAAATGTTTGGGAATGATCATCGTGGTGAATCAAATTGATCTATTCTTGAAAGAGCAGGTTCTTCATTTCATCACAAGCTTAAAATTAATTTTAAATAGGATTTTTGATAGACGAAGTCAGGATCTATCTGGACATACGAGTAATACAATGAGAAAAATGTTGATTTTATGAAAAAAAATGTGTCTTAATGATATCATTCATTCAGAAAAGTTTTTCCTATTAAACGTTCTGATGTTTTTGAAAGATGTCTCAAAAATGTTCGCTGATGTTTCTTACACCATCCTACATTCGGTACATCTCACAAGCATCGTTCATTCTCGTGAATTTGTTTTGTTTTACTGATCCTTGAGAATGGGTGCTTCATCGCTTCTAGACTGCGTTATGCTTTTGTTTACTACTTTCTTTAAAAATGAAACAGTTGTGCAGCTTCAAGTTGCAAGATGAATATGGTAAACATTTTCCAAATGGTAAAAAAAAAACCGACAATAGCATAACAACTAAAATGTGCCTTGTGCATCCTTCACAATTTCGACCGGTTTAATAATTCATGCTGATCACAGATTCAGACTCCAATATGCTGCAGTGGCGTGACGTGAAACAAACTAGTCTAGTCTTTATGGGCCGACTCGGAGAATCTGATTGGATGTTTTGAGACATCTCAGAGGAAGAAAAGGAATTGCTAAAGTACAGAAGAAAAAATGGCACCAAGTCGTCCTGTAGACAACAGTAAACACAGGACACGGACAAGGATTGAATCTTCTTCTTGAGTGCAACGCTGCAAGCAATGTTTATACGTGTGCCGGATTGCTTTTCTGTCCAACAAACACTTGAGTCAAGCTGCCAATAGAATACCAATGATGGACTGTGTTTTCACTCCGGACATTACACAAACGTTTATCTCGAGCTGACCAGAAATCTTCAAATTTTGTTTTAATACCTCCGCTTTGTAGACAATATTTTAAAACATTCGCTCAAAGGCCACGCTTCTGCGCTGAAATCTTTCGCATCGTTTGTTTGTTGTAAAGATCGCGACAAATCTTCTGATTAAACATTTTCAGCCCATATGTTGAATGTTTGGCGATGTTGGAATTTCTTGCACGCCTGTGCGCTCAGGGTTGAACCGCGCTGTTAAAGTAGCTGCAGAGAGACGGGAAAGATATATTATCTGTCAAACAAAACGGACGGTGCCGTTTGTTTGTTTTTTTCCCTTATGGTCTGATCAAATCATCCACCCATGGTGGGAATGTTAGATTTTTGAACCATTAGAAAGGAATTTGACACGGAGTACGTTTCGGCTGTTTGAATTGGTTGAGAGAAAGGAAAATGTGCACACAAAAGATAAGGTTTCCTTCCGTGTGTGTGTGATGCCGATCAAAAGGAGACGATAAGAAGTTATCGGTTTTTTGAGAAATCGTTGAAAAAGAATTTCACAGAATTTATCATAACGTATCTATGATTTCTTTTCAGTTTTTTTGACAGTTACTTTTCCTTGTCGAAAATGTCTAGCCACTAGAATGTAATGGCTTTAATTTTTTTCTCTTTTAAAAATAACCACATGACAAAAGTGTAGATGCTCTGCTCGCGAAAAACACGCTCAAAAGCATGTATTTTTCTTTGATCTAATCATAAATTACGTTGGCCAGCTTGATCTGATCGATCGTTCGGTAATGATTGCTTCCCCCGTTTGTGTAAACACTGCGCACATCAACTTGATCGACTACAATCGGATTCCGTGCCCTGCCCGCGAACGAATATCGTCGCTGGCCTCTAAAAATTTTGCCCACGCCGCTCTCCGGTTCGTGTTTTTGGTTTGGCAAACTCATGACACTGCACGAACTGGATATTTTGCATCGACACACGGCTACCTACTAACCAGCAGGTTGAAGTTGAAATTGAGGTTAGTAGTGTTGTGCCAAAGACTTGTGGGCAATGTAAGCAAACTCGTTCCGTGCTGCGTTTCCTCTCCCCGGGTTGAGGTTGCTGTGCAGCCAACTCCCCCAAAACACAATCCACTCATCCTCATTTGGTCGCTAGACAACGTCGCAAACAAGGGAAACGATGCAGCGCATACAGACGACTACATTCGGCGGTGGAGGTGATAAACATGATGCTTCGAAACGCTATTAATAACTGCTTTGAAAAATCCAGTCCTTTTACTCTCCCCCCGGGGGACGCTGAGAGCTCGGCGCGAGGCGAACGAAACTTGGTTAGAGGTTCCCTATTTGCATCACACCGCTCGGTCGGGTTCTTTTGGGGTGCGGACCCTGGGAAGGTGGATTTATTCCAACATAAACTCATCTCGATCGCGCTTCTTCCTAGAAGTGCAGCCAAAGTATCGATTATGATCGACATCCATTCTCGTTCTTGATTCTGTTCTTATTTTTTCTTGGTAGAGTTTTGAGAAGATTGCATGGCCACCAATGATTCATCCTGTTGTTCGCAGTCCCTAAAACGAACAAGATGCAACCCGGCTTAGGCAGCCGCCACTGGCATTGTGTGTGTTTCTATTTTTAATCCGTTTTCTTCACATGGAACTCGAGTGCGATCTTCGCTGGCATGGGGTTTTCTTTTCGATTTCAAACATGTTGTTGATTTGTTTGCTTTGCCATTTCTTGCTAAAACATAAACGTTTAGCTATTTTTCATTATAATTTTATTGTTATTTTACATTTTCTATTTTTTAAATAATTATTTGCTTCCAATAGTTTTGGTTTTTCATGAAAAAACGAATCAAACGCCTATTACTTTTTCTGTTTGAAAATTATTTCCCAACTAAGGTTAGCAGTACTGACAGAACTTTTGAAGGCTCGTAGGGGTCACTAAATGTATAACTGCAATCATTACGCAACGCAGTGAATTTGTGAACAGCATTCAGCAGCGCATAGCCGCTGGTTAATTGGTTAATTTGATATAAAACATCTGCTCTCGCTTGATTCATACTGGACAAAGAACTAAAAAGAAGCAGAAAAAACCCACTCACACAACATCGCAAAGCATCATCAGTAGCATCCCGGAAAGCTATAGCTCGGTCCGCAGTGTATTCGCTAGCACTATTTTGGACCCTTTTGCAGCCCTCTGGCTGGTAAGATTTTCCGTCTTTTCGCTTTACTCTCGCGCTATCTCTCGCGCGTGTTCTCTGTTTGTTTACTTTCGATTTCGAAGGCCCCGGTTTTTTGGGTTCGTTTCTGGTCCGGTTACGTTCTCTGTGCTCCGAGCCGTCCGTGAAGCTGATTATGCTTTCGGCAGTTTGGATTTTTATGCTTCAACTCACGCTGCTTGCGTGCCCTGGCAAAATCATGAACAGTGGTTGTGGTGCCCCACTCACTGCCAACAAGCATAACGAGCACATTTGTGGTATCGGGAATAGAGAGGAGAAGAAAAAAAAAACGGGAGCAAGCAAGATAAAAAAGACGGAGTCCCAATGTTTGCACCCCGGGGCCTTCTCGTCTCATCTTCTGCTGGTGTTCTCCGTCAGTGTGCAATAAGCGTTCTGGACGGGAAAGTTTAATGTTTATGTGGATTGCATTTTTGTGCGGTGATGGTTGTGCTGGTTGTTTGGTGCATTATCAGAACCATCCGACAGCCAAATGGGAACGAGCGTAGATGAAGTTTTGGATCTCCACGGAAGCTAGTGGTTGTTGTTAGGTTTGGTTGAGAAAATAAACTGTTGTAAATTTTGGATCAGTGTACATTTCTTAGCAGTAGTTCTGTATTGATTGTGAGTAGCTTTATGGACATGATAATTGAGGTGCTCGTTGTTAATCGAAATTCTCGACACATACACAATATTCTAAAATAGAAATTGTTATACTGACTTAAGGAAAATAATCCATAAGAATTCTTTTACAAACTCTATTTCCTTTCTCTCATCGTAAGGGCGAACATTTTCATTTTTGCAAAAGGTGTGCACCAAGCAGTGCGACACATGTTGGAGATGCAAATGTCCGGAAATAAGTCCAGACGTTGCTACTGATACTGTTACCGATGCACGTCCAGAAATTACAAAGCAAACAGGATTCAGGAAATCAGTACGGAATCGTAGTAGAAGTTGGATGACCTGATTAAGTTCTGAAATACCTTTCAGGTGCTACCTTTGTAGGGTCCGGACATACCAAGGATGCACCAAAGAGTTGATTGCAATGCGGTCAGGTGTCGTTTCATTTGCGATATGAACTTTGCCGATCCTTGCCGAAGTTTGCGACGGCAGGACAGCAATACCGTCATACACACGCTCAAAATGTTCAAAGGCACACGCCCCAAAAGACAGGAGAAACATTTCCACCAGCAACCGAGACACGAGTCTCTCTTGATAGGAAAACTAATATTTTTTGCATCATCTCACACCACTGAAACTTGCACCATCACGTGTCATGGTCGGGTTGCACATAGTAGATTGGCTGGTGTGGGAGCCTGCACGAGGAGCTCGCATTCTTTTTAAAGTGAAATCTTTTCTGTTTGGTCCAGTTTTGCTGCTGCTGCCCGGTGCTGTGTTTAAAGGGAGGAAAGATCATAAATTTACTGTGCAAGTAAACGAAACACGTAATCGAAATGGAACATCCACTTACACACCCCAAGGCCCCCCCCCCCCCCCCCCCTGCTGGGATGCGACTAGTGTGCACACATTTACAAAATTCCAGAAGGTAGTGTTTCAGGAAATGCTGAACCTACTGGCCATCTCCCAATTGGTAGTTTTGGGTGGTGCTGCATGTCAGCTGGGTGTGTAACTTTTACAACGGTCTGGTTTTCGGTAGGAAAAGGTGCGGAGAAGATCTAGACTATCGAGTCGGGAACACGTTGGTGCAAGTTAATGTGGATGCTTCGGGCTGCTGAGAGTGTTTGTTGACTTGACCGCTGATAGAATTTTAAAAGATCACACTATAAATGCTCCCGGGGAACAATGCATCTAAACGTGACGTTAGGAAACATTTTAAAACTGCTTTCTTTCTTCTTGAACATTCGTAGCAGAACTCGAAAGTATTAAATTATACTTGAAATATTAGATGAGTTCTAGTGAAATGCTAGTTGAGACGTCAAACATGTAGTTATTATCACCAGCTTTCAAATTTCATTGAGTACTTAATGATGTCAGCAGATGTCTTGGCGATGCTTGTTAAACCATTCAGCATACCCACCGATTCGAGCTCGCTTATCCTTAGTACATGCTGCATAATTTTGACACATACTCTCGCCATTGTAGAACATGCTAGCACGACCCTTTAGGGTGTCATTGCGCTCAACAGCACGACGGCATCGCACCAAACTGCGTGTATTCTCTTTGATCAGCTGCTCCTCGTTCTCGTGAAAGTGCAACGAAAATTGGGGGCAATATTAAATTTAACGACTCGCGATGCGTGCGCATAAATTAGGGTTTTGCCCTTCCGCCTGCCACAATCGCCCCTTTCGTGTCGGTATTGTACGAGTAATGAATTTTGGTTGCTCTGCAAGATCCGTGTCAGCTGTTTTCGTTCGCCAACACGCCTAGTGCTGCCATCTAGCGTATTGTAGACGAAGCGTGACGCTACTGCAATCGTGCAAGGTAGCACAAGTGCACGGTGTAGGTTTTTGTGTGAGACTATGTGTTGATACGTTGATCCTAAATAACCCTTAGTGGTACTATTTATTCATCATCGTCAAGCCAAACCATCCCAACACTCCCCTACACGCGTTAGGAGATTGAAATCCTGCGGTTGATGGTATTTTCTGCCACATTTATCATTTGCCTACATCTCTCTCTCTCTCTTTAGACACTTTGATGCAAGAAAAGCATCCACAGCCGGTTTGAAACCGTTTCCCTTCGCTTCAAAAAGTCGATGAGTCATGGGTTTTGGATGCAACTAAGAACTGAGTTAGTGTATGGGACGCACAGTATCAGATCTAACACCGAGGGCACCCTTTGATGCGACATCGATGCTGCTGTGACATCAGCCCCAAGACGCGTTGCATAAGTGGTGGACCCCCAGAAACGATGGGTTCATTCGCGCGCTCGGGCACTCAGGAGAATGTAATTATGACTTTTGTTTTTATGTTTATTCGACAAAGCCACTCTAGCGTTGAAGGTCTTCTTATAGGTTCGTATGGTTACCCCGTTTTCCATTCGTTGTTCCATTTGTGTGCCGCACAAGGGAGGGAGAAAGAGATTCCAACGGAGACTTCGTGGCACTTTGCAGTGAACTTCGCCTGCTGGCATCCGAATATCATAAATCATGATCTTTAAAGGGTGTATTGGGCGCGAAGGTTAACCGAAGCTAGTATGCGCGTACAGTGAGCCATTGTGAGCGTAAAATGACATTCTACGTTTGCTTTTGGTCGTAGTAGTTTCGCTTTCGCTGTGCGCGGATCAGATTTATGGGTCACAATTCCAAATCGTATCCCCTATCTCTCTCTCGGTTGCTCAGAACAGGCAGCTTTCTTCATGGCGACGGTGAGTCTCGTGTAGAAACTGTGCCAGAGTTTGGAAGTTCAGCAGACGTTCCTTTTGTAGATTGGGGCGACCATCGAATGCAACTGAATGTATGGGACATATTGCATTGCGTGTGCCTTTCAAACGTAATCTTATCACTACATAACCGCTCTGGCGAGACGAGGTAAGAAAGGTTCGTGAAGCGAAGAGAGACATATATTTTACGGGTTTTATGAGTTGCGCTTTCATCAACATTGAATCGCTCGTTGTACGGCAATACACGGCATGGAATTCGGAGTAGCAAGTAGCGGGGAAAATAGATGGTTGAATTATTGGTGTGTTCCGATTTGTTTATGTTTGTGCGCCGTCGTCTCCTGCAACCAGCAAAAATCAAACTCCAATGGAAGAATGCTTAATGGAACACCGGCCTGGCGGTGGTCAAAAAAAAAAAAAAAAAGGTTACGCAATCCGGCATTTGGTGGCTTTTTTGTTTTTGTTTCTCGATTTCGCGTTCAAACTTTGGGAAGGTCCACACGTTTTACGGTGACTCCGAATCGAACGCGCACCGAGAGTAAGTGAGGAAAAGAATTATGGTGGACATTTTTCGCCGTCGTTGTGAGCAAAACAATGTGACCTACTCCGAATGAGGCTGTACGGAGTATGGGAGTCTCGGGTGGCTGTATAGCACTTTTTGGGTGATTTTATTGGTTTGGTAGTTGTGTTTTTGAACTTCAAACAACCGATGCTGATGTCTGATGTCGGCAAGCTAATGTCAATTGGATTGTGTTGGGGATTTTTGTTGACTTTATTCCTAACAACGATGTTTGTGTTTGGAATGTTGCTCAATTGGAGTAAACGAAAGAATGAAGAGATTTTTTTTACAAATTATGTTTATTGTACTTACGAATAAAGCGACTTTTTACAAATTTAACGATAAAGAGCTTAACTTCATTGATAGTGTTGAAAATCGATGGACGTCTGAGTACTTTTCAATACCATTTAGATAACATAAAAACACAATGCAACAGCTTATGATCGATTGCTTAAAAAGTAGCGTTTTCCTATTTTTAGTTTGGGTGAGACTACCACAATTGTGGCTCGTACAAATGCACTACTTTCTGGGGCCCTTTAGGCTTTTGACGGATTAGGGCTATGCTCCATGTTTAGGGCGTTGCCTCAAGGTTTGCATATCTCATGGGCTTGACCCACGGTCGCCTGAACTAAGATCCGGAGGACTATAATTTCCAGATCATTAGCTTGATCTTTTGCTACCTGGTGGTACTCGGTCAAGCGCTTTAAGGCGATACAATGATAGCTAGGGAAGTATATGGTGTCGAGAGCCAATCCTGGTGTTGCATAAAATAACGATACTCATTTCGTGGTGAGTCACAGCCACCGTATCCCGCAAAGAGTTTGCCAAGGGAACCGTGTCCAGCTGGATAAAGGCTAAAGCTTTCCATAATTTGGCAATTACGTTAACGGTTAAGCCTCCTTATTTATACAGAATGGGTATTTTCGCGAATTATTTGTGCAGGTGTGCATTCTACGAATGGAACACGACGACCATACCGAATCAATCGTTCGATAAGTTAATGTAAATGAGATTTTTATTCTACTCAAATTACGGAGATATTTCTTGCCTTTTTCTTCAACACGCCTACAGGATTGTTTTTAAAATTTAAATAATAAATTGATGATTTATTGTTTTCAATTAATTTAATCTTGGGGGTCTTTAAATCTTAATTTTGGTGTGTTCCAAAATGATGCTGATATTCAATAATAAACACTACATTAAATAAATTTGTAAAAGCGTAAAATATTGTGCTCGTTTGCGAACAAGAAAATAAATCCATTGTGTGCTATTAAATTTCAAGTATCAGCTCCATTTCTTCGTAATCTATTCTAACGCTAGCGACGAATGAGACCATTTGTGTGCAAAAAAGAAAGACTCAACCGTTCATAGTTGCACCCGCACAGAAATAATGCGCACTGCTGGATATAGTGGTGTGTCAAGCAAAAATCGATCGAATTTGCATATTTCTTTATGCGAGTGGCAGACATTCCTTCTGTGGTGCGACACCATCTCATGTGTGACGGACGACGTTGGAATTGAGTTGCTTTATGATAGGAGCAGAAGCACTTTCGAGCCGGATGTTTCATTTACACCCATACGCCTTGCGCACCCGGTTCATGTTTCGGAGATCGTGTGAAGAAGTATGAAGAATAATGTATACAAAAAAAGCGATTTATGACAGATGACAGTTTCACATGGAGCGTCGCAAAGATTCTGTTTATCACCATGTGTGTGCTGTTGTCCGGCCAGTAAGACTACATCACAGGGGTAAAAGAATTCCTCTGATGTCTTTGGTATGTGTAACATGGAATGATCTTCATATGAATTCCTTACATGCACCAGGATATCCGTGAAGAATAAGAATGATTATGGGCTGTGGAATTTGAAAGTTGGAAGATTTTTTTGGGTGAATTTTTCTATTCAAACTTCAAGTGTAATCAAGTGTAAAACACAATTTAAACTTAGTCGTATTCATCAATTAAAACAAACGCTGTTTCGGTTCCTTGAACTAATTTGTTCTTACACGATGTTAGACATTCGCTCCAGTCAGTGATCGTGATGACGGTCTTGTTGTCTGTATTTATTCTTACCAGGTGAAGGTTTCTTTTTTTTCCCTGCAAGCAAATTGCATTTCCATGTTAGACGTGCCTGAATTGCAAGGTTATCGTGCTGCACCTTGGGTTGCTCTTTGGGCTAATGTAGGCGAAGGTACACGATTTTTCGTAACGTGACGAGAACTCCTTGCGACTGCTTCTAATCGACCTGCAAAACAAAGAAAATTCCTTCTCGGCTCTTGTTTTGACCTGCGTTACATCAATAGATCCTGATAAAGAGATTGATGAGGTTCACCTTCCAATCTGAATGAAGTAAGCGATAGCATTATGTGCAATAAATCATGTCTCACGACGAGATGCATCAAATGGATCGATCGAACGGAGTCAATCAAGTGTCGGGCAATTTATTAATGCGTTGAGTGACAAGAGAGCATACAAAGCTTGAAAGTGCATATGATTTCTGCTGCAAAGACAACGTTTTTTTTTTTCGTCTAATAGCAACAAATTTCGTCGATGGTTTTGCTACAATGCTCCTGGTCCTCTTTGTCATAGTACGCCATCGCTTTGACCCCGAGCTGATGTAGCTGACGTATGGTGGCGTTCAGGTGTCCACACTCCCAACGATTTTCGTCCATGTAGAGCGTCTGCAGATGGGGAAAGGAATGGTTCACCTCGCACATGCTCAGATAGCGCAATCGATTACGGGCCACGTTCAGTTCCTGAAGCATGCTGAACCTCCACTCGCTAGCGTCCAGCACGCTCAGCAGATTGTCATGCAGCAGCAGGGTCGAAAGGCGCGGCAGATGCAGTGACCCATCGGTCGAGATGGTCTGGATGCGGTTGTTGGCCAGGTTCAGCTTCCACAGCTCGGTGGCCATGTCGAACAGCGAGAAGCTAAGCGACTCCAGATAGTTGTGGCGAAGATCAAGCGTACGCAGGGCGGGCAGCGCTTGCACGAAGTCGATTGACTGGAAGCGATTGTAGCTGAGGTTCAGCTCGCGCAGCTGATAGTTCTGGTCCGGCTCAACGATCAGCTCGAAGAAGTAGTTGTGGGATGCATCGAGCGAGCGTAGATTCGTCCACAGCACCATCGTCTGCAGGGAAACGTTTTGAATTTCCAGCTTCTCCGTTGACTGGAGCCGATCGGCTAGCTCCTTGTCGATAGCGACGACGTACGTAGAATCGTCGGAGTGTGGATAGGTACCGAACGCAAGATGCGGATGATCGGGAAACTCGTACTCGGACAGATCCATCGATTCCACGATGGTAAAGTTGGAGATTTCGCACTCATTTTGCCGATGTTCGTTACACTCCAGCTTACGGCCGACGGTGCACCCGAATGCAATCAGCACTAGAAAACTGCACAAAAAAGAGGAATCATCACTATGGTTTGCAGGATACTCTTAAAAAAACACGCAGAACCCACCACAACACAATGTTCCGGGACATCTTTGCACTGTCAACCAACCTCGCTACTCACTCAACCAGGAGAGCCGACACTAAACTGACCACTATGATGCAGCGAATATGACTGCCACAGTACAGCGTCAGTATTTATACAAAACATTGCGAATGTCAGTGCGAATGTGGAACATCAGCGGAAAAGATGTCCCCAATTAGTTGGATAAAGATAAAGAGGCTAGTTATCACTTGTGGCCGGCAGAATGCTTTCTATTCGCAACGCTGCAACTAGCAAGTGCGTGCCAAGATTTAGGAGTTGTGATCACCGCAACCTTGTAATCTTTTGTTCCGCCGAGTCAGCTGGCCCTTGAAGTAATTCTTATAGGATCATAATCTGGAAGGTCTTCGGCAATTATATTTTACTCAGCGGTGCTTCTGAATTATGTTTATTAGGGATTAGGAAGGAAGATAGCGATCCACGAACTTCAATCCGCAACGGTTGAGAAAAAAAGCAATTTGAAAAATCCAATCAAATTTTCAACCTTTAAGAAATTGCAAAACATCCACACCATCAGGTTGGGCAAATCGTTACGACAACAGGAATAGAATGGCACAATCTATCACCGATCTCAGATAGCAGGAACGAACCAAGACTGCTTGCACTGCGCCATGCAGCGGAGCGAAATCCGTGATTGAATTTAAATTGAAATTAGACACGGCGCTGGAATGACCGTCATGCATTCAATGGTGAAGCAGAGGCGTGCAGTGTGCGGTATGAGGTACTTGTAAAAGTCAAGAACGACACAGACGTACACACAGCCACATATTATTTGGGCCCGTGTGCCGATATGCTCCGGTGCTGGAGCGCACGGGATTGAAGATGGCGGAAGTAACGTCCAATGACGGTTAGTAGTGTTTGCTTCGTTGGTTGACGTTAGCCTCGATGCAATGAAACGTTGTAGAAACAGGAGGAATACGCAAATCGACATCTCAATCTGGGGAGGATTCTGACGGCATCGGAGCGCCGAGGTACAATATGCAACGGTTTGGTCTTGGGCAAGCCGACATGACGCATAGCTGGGCCGACGCGAGACTGTCATGTTTGACATTGTTTGTCTGCCGTTCGGTGGAGAGGTTTTGACATGATGAGGTGCGCTGCTTGTCAAAATAGGAAACCTAGACGAATAGGGAAAATGGGTAAAAATAGCGGAATTATGTTTTATTCTGAAATTGATCGGTTCGCACTCGTCATTGAGCTATGGTTAAGTATCCGATATTATATCGGTGTTTTAATTATTTTACTGTGATTGAAGTTCCTTGTGTTTGAGATCTACAGCCCCTTTCATTAATACATGTGTATATACTAATACTTTGGTATATATTGCACTCCTTCATAGCAACCGCATGTAAAGCATTCTAACAACTCCAGCAAACAACTCCCTGTACCACGACCTGTTGCATTAGTTCTGCATCAACCCTTTCCCGGCTACTATTATTTGCATGCTATCGGCGCACTGTAAACACTGTTGCTTTGTGTTGCCATTATTGCAGCACTTTTCCCGGGCCACCGCGTTTGGCAAACACGTCTTAAAAGGGTTTATCATCAATCGCGCGCTACGCCACCGGACCGGTGCACTTTGTCTTGCGGTGTCGTTTCTTATACTACCGTGCAAGAGGTCGATCGTAAAATAGCATTTGTATCTTAATTGAAGTCAATTACCTCTTACATGGCGCTGTTCAACAATCGATTAGACGCATTCATATGGCAAAAGAGTGTTCAAGTGCTCTTTTGGTTCACTAGAGCCTTTCGGAAAACTTTCACCACGACGTAGTTGGATATGGACTGTTCTGAACCTTTTCTTAATTTTAAGATTTATTTCTTGTGTCGATTTCTCTTCCATTGGTTGAAGTGTTAAACACGAAGACAAGCAAAAATCTAACAAGATATCAATGGTTAAAGCGATGATTCATCTGGTATTGTTTTCGCTGTCGTCTGCCCCATATGTTGCCCCTAAACAGCTGATTGTGAAGGCATCGCCCGCTGGGGACATAGTGCATAAAATGCAATTATTATTCCAATTATCACCTCCACCTCACGGCAGAGGATCGTTTACCGGCGAGCGATAGAGTCAACCGAGGCCTGTTTACGTATGTTTTGGCCCCGAGAGAATAGCTGCTGCCCGACGTCCGGAGCATTATTGCTGCAGTGAAAATAGAGATTTGCTGCACACGGAAGAAGGACGAAGGACGGCACAGCATCAGAGAACGCAAGCGTTTGCGTGCGACGGATACAATCCCGGCCGGAATACCTTCCACCGCGTCCCTTGGTTTGGGGTTCGGAATGGTTAGCTGGTGACAGTTAATAATAAACTCGTTTAATTTATTCTCGCGTGGTGAGGTTTGCCAGTTCTGCCTGCAGCAGCACAACGGGCATGCACAATATTCGCATGCGAAACGAGCAAAGCTTGCAGTAGTCAGAGTTGAAGTGGATGGGTTGCATTACATCGCTCCCGGTGCAAGCGTCCACCACACGAGTCAATCCCATGGACGGAACCGATTCTCTTCTCTAACTCTCCATCGCTTTGGTGTTCTGTTTTGGCCTCCGATTCTGGGTACAAGTGCTCCAGGAAATGGAAACCCCTTGCATCTTTCGTCATCCGCAGCTAGTTTCTAACGTCCAGTCCCATATGGTAGTTACTACTGCGGCTTGCCGTGAAAAGCTATTACGCTTGATTAAGCTTTGACACTGTCGTATAATTCATGCCACAAACACACGCTCTTGCCTGCAACACTGTACTCGGTAGGCAGCGATGATACACACGCAGCATGACATCACACAGACCGGAAGGGACGAACATATTTTTTTTATCATGCCACAAAACTCTCTTTCTTCTCCTGCTTCATCCCCTTCGGTGGTAGGTGAAGATATTGGTGATCCCGGTGGCTGGTAGGGATGTCGGATGTGCTAATAAGTGTAGGAGAAGATTCATAATTTTTCCATGATTAACGTGTGAATCTAACAACTGTATCACTTATTTTTAAATGCATTGTTGGAAGGCATACAATATTGAATTGCTGTAGTAATATGTTAATCAATTAATTATAGTTGTTTTAGAATTTTTAATTTAATGATAGCAGACCTTTGTAATAATTTTACAGCACAGCGTAGTTAAATTATCATAGGTTTCTCGCCTTATGTAACAGTTACTTTACATCTGCTTTACGAAATACGGAAGCAATTTTCTGGTACGATTCAACTTAATTTGATAATCGTACTGTGATTGCAGTTGTTACCAAATCGTCGTATTTTTTTTTTTTTTGTTACATTTATGTCTTCATTAAAAAAAATCATCCTTAGATTGTTGCTAACGAATATAGATGACTAAAACCATTTACTCATTGCTCAGAGCTCATTAGACTATATTTTATGTATTTTACTTTTAATATGAATTTCCAATGCATGCTTCGGCTTGATGACGACACCATTTCGTCATGTTTTTGTGCTAATTTTTAATGCGGGTGACATCTTTTCAGAATCTCCTCGTATTATAAATCTCACTAGACAAATGAAATTCACTGAACATGAATGCTCCGGTCGCTTAAATGGTCAGAGAGGCTGATCCAAACTTCCATTCTACAAGGTTTTCCCTTCTACAGAAGTGGTTAAATCTGATAGATATTTAACCGAACATGCCTGGTCGACATGAAGTCATGGCTGGTCGCTGTAGCTATAGAAGATAAGCTGATAAAGCTTTCAAATTTTGACAATAATAGCATGAATTTTGACAACGTAATAGCATGAAACTATACCAGCCACTCGATTGGAAAAATATTTTTCACTGTCTGATTCGCTCTTCACTGCACTAATAAGATTGAATTGAAAATGTTGCAACATTGCAAAAGATTTATTATCATTCATTCAATCATAAATGACTCACTATTTGCCTGCACAAAACTCCACACACGTCGTGCGAAGCATAGTAAAAATAACCGGAAGGTAATGTTTAATAGATCCCCTGGGGCAACTTAAAGGTGTCCACACTTGGTGTCAGCTTAAGCATAAAATTATACTAAATAACCCGAGAGCCCCTGAGTTCTAATCAACATGCAAAAATCTTGATAGACCATTGCCCCCTCGTCTCATCCACTACCTCATGGTGAATATTCTCCATCCGTTGAACCACGCCGTTTAATTAATAAATGCAATCGTGTTCCAATCAACTGTAGATGCGGATCAACAGCATAGACCGGAGAATGCGGCATAAATGGGGTGGTTTTATTTTTAAACCATCGTACGTACGACAGACCATTGGTGGGTGCAGGATCGCTGTGGATAATGATAGATAGAATGTTGTTTACAAGCATGATTGTTGACCTAATGCGAAGTTGCTGTAAGCAGGGCCACCATCGGTCAGCGGTAGGATATGCATTGACAGCGATCGTGTGCGTTAGCTCGATGGATTAAATCGTCAATCAATCAAATCTCGATAAACCGTTCTAATGACACTTATTCTCGAATCTGATCGAGATTGTATCCTATGATTGTATGTAGCTTTTCTTATGTTTTTAATAACCGGTAAATGGTCAGCCAGACAGACCTTTCAGTTTGTTTCGGCTTTGGTGGTCTACGATTTGAGTACGCATTAACACAGCTGTAGGTTTTATAGGCCAATCAATGCTTCTCTAGAGCACCGTTAATGGACATGAACTTTCCAGTTCGAGTCTATAAAATTACAATAAAACAAAGCTCATGTGTTGAACCTTTAACGAACCATGCTGGTATTATTTAATGTTTGATTGTTTTGTTTTCCAACATGTCAACATGGGTGTATAGCTACAAAGGGTATATTGATTTGACTACTTGAGTTTCATAGGTATTATGTCATCAAACCTCTTTTTTTACAATCCGCGTGTTTGTTTTCATTTGTATTTTTGCTCTCGACGCTTGTTATGATTCTGGTGCCAAAGCGCAATTGGGATCCAAGCCCGGGGTAGTTGGAAAAAAAATCCAACAAACATGTACCATGAATAAAAACCCACGATTCATGACGAGACTTGTGTAGAATCGTATGGATGCAATCACTTTACCAGACCCGTCTGCGTTTATTTCCATCCTCCCGAAAGCTGCAAAATCCCAGCGTATGAATGGCATAATTGCATACTAATTTCGGGTCGGGTGGACCGGAGCGCACACGGAGGACAAATTAATAAAAAATGCATCATTATTATTTTCTGAGATGCTGAACACGTTAATTGAGATGGTTGTACTTCTCTTTTTCTTTTCTTTTTTTTTCGGGGGGGGGGGGGGGGGGGGGGGTGAAAGAAAAAAATAAGCATGAAGCTAAAAAACGGAGAGAAAAAAGAAACATGTCACGCTTGGTCGGTCACTGGTTACAAATTACCAGACAGTTTGCCGACTGTCGGCTGAAGACTGAGTCATGGGAAATAAGAGAAACATTCTGACAATGTTGTCGATGTTGTTGGAGCTGTGTTGTGAGCTGGAAACTGTACCTATAATGGGACAAAATGCAACAAAGTAGTAACGCATTGGGAGAGACTGCCACTGATCCCATACAGCCATTAGCAGCTTCTGAAAGGTCGATTTTATGGAATTTCCTCTTTATTGGCTGTGCTTTCCTGTGTACAGAAAGAGAAAAATCTGCTTCTAGAGTGTTTTCTTCCGATGTCATCGACACACCCTTGTTAGTTAGTTGTATCTGAATCTGCAAATCACGTAATCTACAAATCGAAGCTGCCACACCTTTTTCGATTAAATTTTATGAGAAAGATAACGCTGAGAATATGAACGATGTTGCATAAAATCCTTAGCTGCAAGGTATAGGTTGATGTAAGTATAGATAATCTTTGGTTATACGAATACAGTTGCTCCCAGCATAAATGGGACACAAATAAAGCTTTTTCTGTAAATAGTCTCGGTGAGATGCGAAATTAATTCCCTTAAGGGCGATCTTACCGTACGAAGCAATGAATGTTTAGCTAGGGGTAATTGTTGTCATTGAAATTTATAGACTAGACCCCTTGTGCTGGGCCATCGGATGAGGCCTGTTCGGCGAGGCCTCTAAGACGAAGCCTATTGCACTAGGCCTCTTGGGTGAGCTCCCTTGGGCGAGGCCCCTTGGACGAGGCCCCTTGGACGAGGTCCCTTGCACGAGGCCCCTTGGACGAGGCCCCTTGGACGAGGCCCCTTGGACGAGGCCCCTTGGACGAGGCCCCTTGGACGAGGCCCCTTGGACGAGGCCCCTTGGACGAGGCCCCTTGGATGAGGCCCCTTGGACGAGGTCCCTTGCACGAGGCCCCTTGAACGAGGCACCTTGGACGAGGTCCCTTGAACGAAGCCCCTTGGACGAGGCCCCTTGGACGAGGCCCCTTGGACGAGACCCCTTGGACGAGGCCCCTTGAACGAGGCCCCTTGAACGAGGCCCCTTGAACGAGGCCCCTTGGACGAGGCCCCTTGGACGAGTCCCCTTGCACGAGGCCCCTTGGACGAGTCCCCTTGCACGAGGCCCCTTGAACGAAGCCCCTTGGACGAGGCCTCTTGGGTGAGTTTCCTTGGACGAGGCCCCTTGGACGAGGCCCCTTGGACGAGGCCTCTTGGACCAGGTCCCTTGGACGAGGCACCTCGGACGAGGTCCCTTGAACGAAGCCCCTTGAACGAAGCCCCTTGGAAGAGACCCCTTGGACGAGGCCCCTTGGACGAGTCCCCTTGCACGAGGCCCCTTGGACGAGGCCCCTTGCACGAGGCCCCTTGAACGAAGCCCCTTGGACGAGGCCTCTTGGGTGAGTTTCCTTGGACGAGGCCCCTTGGACGAGGCCCCTTAGACGAGGCACCTTGGACGAGGTCCCTTAAACGAAGACCCTTGGACGAGGCCCCTTGGACGAGGCCCCTTGGACGAGGCCCCTTGGACGAGGCCCCTTGGACGAGGCCCCTTGGACGAGGCCCCTTGGACGAGGCCCCTTGAACGAAGCCCCTTGGACGAGGCCTCTTGGGTTTTGTATGAGAGCAACTTTATGTCGCTTTTGCGTCCAACTTTTAAATAATAAAAAATCGATGATTTATCCTCATACTACATCCTTTCACTGGATCCCACAGTTATTAAATTTCTGTAGTTAAAATAATTCACTTCTAGAATAAATTTACTGTTTTATTGTTTTACTCGCCCTCTGGCAATTTTCTGCTCCGAATGATGTTTGCTGTTCAGTTCGGTTTCGCAAACCGGTGGCAACCAATGCGTCGATTACCTATCGATGATCTGGAAACCAGATTCGACGGACATCCGTGAAACTGTTACATGCAGCTGGCTGCCCGTGAGTGCCTGTCCGCCCGCAAAATCGATCTGTTTGCCAGTAGAATGTGGAATTGAAACAGTCGTAAATGTCGCAAGTTTGAAAGGTTACCCACATGGGTCCTAGTGAAGCTTGGTTTGTTTTGATTTCTCGCGTAAGATAACAGATACCGCAGGGGGTAGTAGTGGTCGCTGTGAAATGTGGACTGGATTCTCCTCGAGGGTTTCAGTATTTCCGTGCCCATTTGAATGCTATCTGTACTGAAATGCGGGTTGCAACATTTAAATACTAGACTAAATAATGTTTGTCTGCAATGCCATTTTTTTTGCATGTTCTGGAACTGCATAGGGTAGAGAGTGGAATTGATTTCATGACACAGTTTAACTAACTCGTATGATCATTGATATCATTAGAAGGGGCGACTTTTGCGTACCATAATTTCTGGTAATATGTTAATGCAGCTGTGTTCAGGTGAACAATTAGTAAAGGCTAATGATCAGCTTAGCGTCGTTTAATTGCTTGTGACTGCGAAGGTTAATTATTTTACGGGTGATGTAGAGGGACGTTGACGAACCCATATTTAAAAGCATAACTGTGTTTAGAATAAATTATGCTTCGAAATACTCGCATTGTAAGTTGGAATTATGTATTTTACCCTCAATTCTCAATCAGATAAATTGTATGCTAAAGCCTCCCTATCAATATTATCGATGAAAATGTGTCTGTGCTTCTGTTTTAGTTCGTTTAATAGCTAAAAAACCTCTCGCAATGATCTGTTTGATACAAACGATCGTAAATTCAAATCTGTACTGCCCAGAAGCGGTGCTCATGGCACATTTAGCGCTGCATAAAATGAAAATCGCGAAGGTGCGAACATTCTTTCGCAACGCAGACCTTACCAATGTGGTCGCGTGGTGGTGTGCTGGGAGAGACACATAAAAAACGAAACATTGCTTAACCACGAATCCATCCGGTGCACCAATGCACCGGAGACTGCACACTGTTGATCGCGGGTTTGACGGTTCGATAGAGCCCAGCTGCTGTAGACGGGCAATGTGTGTGCCTCATAAAATCGAGCCCACGAAGTCGCGAAACCATTTGCATAAAATCGCTGTTTGCTTTGTTGCAAGTGAGGAGGCGTCAATGTACCGGTTTGACTAAAAAGCAAAGTACCTGCCCACATCACGAGGGTTTTTATTTTACTTTATACTGCTTTGCTTCACTTCGGTAATCAATAGGACGCGTGCGAGGACATGGAGTTGGCAAGATGAATGAAAGTTCGTTTTTTTCTGTTTTCACACACCCTTTTTATGTTTCTATCGAAATTGTGTGCAATTGGTATTCTGGTTCGTTTATTTATAATATGTGAGCATTCTTATTTATCTTTAAATACGGAACACGTTGTACGTGTTTGGTTCAGACACACGCACTGCACAAACTCATGTAAAAGATGCTGTTGGGCGCAGAATGCACTTCTGCCTGCGGAGATCTGAAGTTTGTGGGCTGTCAAATTTGCGTTGGCTTAACGTTAGACCTCCACTTAGAGCAGCCTCTCCCTGTTCGACGTCTAATTTGGCTTTATTGGCTCATCAAAACAAAAAAAAAAAAATAATAAAAATTTTGTTTGTTTGAAGAATGAATGTCAATTCACTGTTAAATTTACAAAATTAAATATTAAAAACTGTATAAATGAAAAAAGACAAAAAGAAATAATAAATATACACTCAAAGAAGGCAAGAGCCCGCCTAAGAAATTAAAGCAAATAAAATAATGCAGTAATAAAACCATAAAACTGATTCGAAAAGAATTGGACAGTTCCCCAGCAAGTCCCTTTTTTATTGCCCTCGACATAAATCCTTCTCGATGCAATCAATTCACTGCTGTGTGGCTTCTAACAAAATAAAGTTCGTGTATATTCCCTTGCGTCCAATCGGGAACGTGTCAATCTCATTTTATTTTCACTTAGTATCGCACAGTGGTTAAATAATGCTCGCTGGAAGCGATACAAAACGCGGTAACCTCGTAGACTTCCATCTCACTGGTTTATAATCACCTTCAGCCAACTGCGTACAACTCTTCCACCACTTTTAAACTATTGCTGCGTGCTAGCTTTGCATTTCAATTTCCATTATTTTGTCTCTCATCATCTGCTTGGCAAACGCTCGCCCCAAGCTGGGCAAGAAGTCGCACATAACTCTACGGATTATCATCATTCAAACGTATTTCCGACGGTCGTTTTCTTTTGTTGCACTTCAGGCGCATGCAACATCGCATCTGGCAAAACTGAAACCGGGGCTTCGGTGATTTAATTCGCAACAAACAGAAATACGAGCGGGTATGCATTAAAAGTACGTCAGCTGGTCCGCATACTATGCAATGGTGCTGTAAGAATTAGCTAACCATGCACTACCGGGCCTCGTATTCGACTTTATCGTCACAGGAATGCCAGCAGGGCGATAGACTGGCGCGAATGCGGTGCACCAATCTCAAGGTTTCTGATGAAAGCAGACCAGCATTCTAACGTGTCTTGTTGGATGTTTTTGTTTTGGTATGGTGATGCCACATCACCGGCATGAAAAAAAGTGCTGTGAAGCTGTGAATGGATCGGGTGAGAAGTGCATTTAGTGTGCTTCTTGCAATTCACCCTAATCACACGCAACCTTCGTTGTGCAATGGTGAAAGTGGGAAAATATATTTAACATCGCGCTGTTAATGGGTGCAAGAAAGTTGGATGTGATTTTCCTTTCACTATCAGTATTTCCCCATTATTCTCAACTTACCTTATACCTGATTATCGTGGAAAGTGTAGTTATTTTCCGTTCAATTCGCTTGGTAAGTTCTCCCGTTTCACTTGACGCACTCGCATGTCGCATTAAATTACTTGCGAATTGCGTCGACGCTCGCTCGAGCGTATGTTTATGAATATTGTTCAGCTCTAAATCTTTCCTCGCTGCATCTGATTTCAATCGATATGGAGAAGGTTTCCTGTATCACTGCGTACTACGGTACGGTCTGTGACAAATGAACCGTAGTGTTGCATTTCATCGTGTTATTTTTATCAGCAGAAAACAAATGAGGCTCGTGCGTTTTGTATGTCATGAAAAATGATCCGCTCGATGGATGGAGTTTAGTTAGTGCAAAATGTTTGAAATTACAGCAGTGTGGCCTCGCCTGATTTAGGTTTTGCAGTTGACTTGATTTCTCTCGTTTGCTTCAAAAGGTTCTCTGCACTAGAATCTATCCCTTATCGAAGGCAAACGATATCGATAAATTCTACAAGTAAACCAGAACTTGCTTCAGGAATTCTCATGATTTCAGTGATTTTATATTTGAATTGATAGCAATAAAGCAAATAAAGCAAATAAAAAAATATTTCAATCAAACTGAGCAAAACGTTTTTCTGGATTTCCATCATGAAGATTGAAACTATAAAATGTTATTACGACGACTAAACAATTCTTTCTTTTTCTTATCTTTACAGGTGAGTTTCAATTTAATTGTCTAACGACGACGTCTGATACGTAGTGGAGTAAGTTTTATGACATGATCGGATTTTTTGATATTTTTCGAAACACTTATATGACTGGCCTGGCTTTTTTTACAACCTTTTGTAGCCCTCTTGATCCAATATTGTCGGAGACTGTCTCTAATTAAAAATCTCACATCTTGATGACCGGTCGTTTGACCGGCTCAACTCTGGGCAGAGCAGCGAAAGCGAAAACAGAACAAAAAGACAAACGTATGCAAAGCCAGCTTGGCTCGGCGCAACTCTCATACGGCACACCAAAGCGCAAGTGCCGCGCAATCTCGCTGCAATCATCGGACCGCTTGTTTTATTTCAATTCATAAAAAGTAACGATACACCCTTGCCGAAACCGGCGCCACCGCGCGAAACCAAACCGGGCATCTGAGATGCACAAACCAATGCATCATTCTCATCAACGCATAATCAACAACGTCCATCATCAGCAAGCACAGATCACTTACCGCAGTCTGCTAATGAACGTGCATGTAGGGGCGCACTCTGGCGGAAAGTTCTGAAAGTTCTAAACCGCTGAGACGGCAACATGATACGACGGCGCTTTCAAGTATCGTTCCACTATCGGTGCATATGTCCAGTGGATGATTGTTTGATTGCTCGGTTCGGTAAGGCAGTGTCAGGTTTCGTTCGTCTTTAAGTTTGACGTATTTCTCGATTATTTTATATCACACCCTATAAAAAACACATTCATCCACAAGAGATGATGGTATTAAGAAAAGCTTTAAAGCTAAGGAGTTCGCTTTAGTAGAGAAAAACACATTTTAATGCTTATTCTGAAGAGGAATAATTGTCCGAGGGTATCTTTATTCTTCCATTCCATTTTGTGCGTGTGTGTGTGTGTACGTTTAATGTCGAAAATGAAACATCCAAATGTAGAACCATCACCATACCGGACGCCCTTGCATCCGGCATTCGCGTATAAAAAGCCTCACGCACAAAGACCCATCCTCGGCATCGTCATGACGCTGGCTTGCCTCTCTCTACCTTGATGGTCAGCATAATTTGTGGCCGACGCAAAAGCTGTCGTATTCTACGCGTGGGTGCAGGTAACATTTTTTAAGCGCACGCTTCCAAAAGACCGTTGAGAGCCTTGTGGAACTATTTTTGTTGGGCATGTTGTTGGGCTCCTCCAGTGGGTGTCTGTCGAAAGGGTCCGTTACGTGGATATGAAACGCAAGTTAACACCGCTCTCCGGTGACGGCCGGGTGGGCAAGTTTACAAGGCTCCGCAGTCGTTTATGATAATTTATGATAAGGGGTCAATGCACATCGCCAACGCCTCTAACCCTGGCGGAGAAAATTGATGGTGAGGTTTGGTGAACAAACCGGCGAACAGAAGGCACACAGTTTACGCAAAGTGCATCTCTTCCGGTGTCTAGAAGCAGGGTATGTTGGTCGGTCTGGAGTGGTTCTTTGGTGATAAGCACGAGGAGGAACTGGTTTGCTCGAATCAATGCCATGGCTTTGTTGCCGATGTTTACATGGTTCTTCATTTTTGCATTATTCCTGGTAACGTCTAGACCATGCGTCGCAACATGTTTTTTATGTTGTTACCCTTTAAAATATAGGTTAGCGATACTAGTGTCTGGACTGGTAAACATTGACGTTGTACTAATAGTAGTGCCTTTTGCTGCTGTGGAACTACACAACCTCAAAAGGAGTTTTGACTTCTTGCTCTCTTGACTTGAATTAGCTCTAGATTTGTGCTGAATAGTCTGTTCTGTTTACGGGAGAGAGATCCAGATGTGATTTGATATCAATACTTTAATGTTATTTACCACTTTGTTACATGAAGAATACAACGTTGTTCCAAGGGACTTGTATTATGTGTTTTAATTTGTGCTCCAAATTTAAACGATTAAAGTTTCCTGTACTCGGGGTTTCATTCCAATCGATCGCCATTTATTTCCGTTCAGTGGATGTAAATGAGCTATAGAATATTCCTTCTACGTTCATAATATCCTAAAAGAATTAACCTGAATTCAACGGACACATTATCCAATTTCCGTTCGGTGTAAACTTTATTAGCGTTGAATTTAAACTCTCAAAGACTTCATATTTTTGTTATTTCGAAAGTGGAATTTACACTAATTAAACCCTCACCACACTGGACACCGGGCAAGCGATCAATGGTGACGGGAAATTCGCCCATTTGGTATTCAAAATATTATTGCAAGCGAAATGATACGCTCAGTTTGGCTGTTTTTTGCGCTTCATTCATGCTGTGCTCTTCGGCCAGAGCTCTTCATTTAATCAGGAGGCACTTCCGCCAGCAGGCAGTTTTTTTTGTATTAATTTTGTTACCGAGATGTTTCGTTTATTTATTTTCGCTACGAACGTGTTCATTATTGGTCCGGTTTCCTACTGATCCGTCGCACTGGTTAAAGTGACAATTTTCCACGTCGTGTACATTGTTGTGGATGGGATAAATATAGTGGTGGTGGTAGCGTGTAAACAAACTCGCACTCACGGGTAGGATGGTTGAAATTATTTGTTTTAAATGTCCACTACCTCAATCTGCTAATCGCGCATTTTTTTTTGTCTTCGCGTTGTTCCTGTTGGGGGGAAAATAAACACCACGTCACAACGAATGTCTTTTTTCCGGCGAGTAAACGTGTGTCGAAAGATTGTTAGGATTGTTGTGAGGATTTGTTTACGCTACTGTCACTTGTTTCAATTTTTTAAAACAGTTATTAAATTAATTTATCATTTGATCATTTTTTGTTCGATGTCGATGTTTTCTTTAGTAGAAATGCAATTGACCGTACAATTTCGTATGCTTAAAGCTGTTACTCACAAACTTTTCGACCAACCTAAAATCCCCCTTGGTTGCTCGAGAAAGACTCACTTGAATCTGGCTCCTAAGCTGTTACGAGAAGCTGTCGGCCAAATCTCGAATGCATTCCTGTTTGCTCTGAGAGTGACAAACCTTCGCCACTCTTGGAGCGCGCGTTGGCGCGAATACGGTGACACAGGAGAGCAACCCCTACTTAAGTCACCTTCCAACCCCTATATACCTTCATGGTGGCGTGGTTTGTGTCGCTTAAACGTGTAATGGCCGGTTTACAGCCAAGCTCTCCGTCAGCTGGTGCTCGCGGGAGAGTTCGCCAAGAGCGAACGCCAACCACCCCGTCGGGAGCAGGAGAATTTTTGTGCGTGCACTTTGTTGTGATCACCGTTTGACAGATCGAGCCAAGACGCGGACTGCAGCGGATCGATCGACCGGGCGCTCTGTCGTGCTTTTTAATTCGCGAGTTTTGTGCTGGGTTTCGTTTTTCTTACGTGAAAAGTCGTAGCCCGCGTCTTAGAAATTAAGGATCTCGGGAAAGCTTTGTTACAAAAAAAAAACAGAAGTGAGCAGAGAGTGAGCTAATTTTTGTTTTTTGTGTCAAGTTGTTTTGTTGCACGGAGCCCTGTAAGATAGTGTACGTTTTTTGAGTGTGTGCAGCGTTGCCGGTTATCGTTTTACCTGGTAGTGGCAAAGTGTCCTTATCAGTCAGTGAATAGAAGCACGCACTGCTTCGATGAGGCAGTATCGCAATTTTCGGAACAGGCTGCAGCGTTGTTGGCGCCCACTGCATCTTATCAACTAAGCCGGGTGTTGCGAGCGTACGACACGACGGCGGTGCTGTATGACGGCGTGCCTCAGACTGGTGTCTAGTGTTGTGCAGGCTGTGACCATGCGTGCAGCAGTTACGCAAACGTGTTCAACCATTAACAAAAGAAATCTTGTGCTGTGAAAAAGTCGCGTACATGGCTCGTTTGCGTAAGAATGGTTCTCTAAACGTCACCTTTACCGTGCGTGTTTACTAGCTCCTCAGTCCAGTCAGTTCGACAGTGCGAGACGAGTCATTTTCCACGTGTAGATAATGAAGAATGGAATAGGAAGATACAAACCAACCACTTATCGGTGTGTGATTTGAAAAAAACGAAAGTTGGACCGCAAGATGTCACGAACGGTGACACGCTCCCGGGATTCCGTATGGTGCAACGTACGATTCATCCGAAGATGTCACCTCTAGGCGGAGTGCGTCTAATTATAGTACTCTTGCGGAGTAAAACTCCACACACACACATATATATATAGATGTCTTGCGATTCTCAAGACCAAACGCATAGGCGCCTGTCGCAGGCTGCTATCAGGTCGGGAAGTTCGGAAAAATCCACCACCAAACAGTGGCAATGGAGCCCTGCCAGCGCAGTTTTTGTACACAGCGAAGAGAATCACGACGATTGTGTGCGATATCTAAATGGGATGGGTCGGCGGATGGATCCGCATCAAAACATGCCGAGGAAAGATCACACAGAGGCGCGCAACCATCAGAGGGCGGCCCCCACACTACTACGTTCCACTTGAGCGCTTGGTGTCGCGTGCGTGGCCAAGATTAATCGCGCTGAAACCGCACTGAACGCACATCGGCGCAAAATGGTGTAGCTTTCTTCCTACGAGACCGTCTCGTTTTTTTTTTCTCGCCAGTGTGCTCCCGGGCTTGGGAACGATATGGAGGCTTGGCTCAATGACCCCAAAAGATCGATCAATCACTGCGGAAGTCTACAAGCGAGTTGCCCCGCCTTGCAGATGAAAGTGATGCAGATTCTAGTTAATATCCATAAGCGAGCTTATGGCTACGAGCGATTTACTGTAGGTATCTCTGCGATCGGAGGCAGCCCGATCAGTGTAAGGTAGCCGAGTGGATTAATGTTATCGTCCTTCAAATCGAATATCTGAAAGTGATCAACGATCTCTCACGATATTTTTGCAAAATTTCGCAACCACTCGGCAGTGGCGTTGAGTTTACGGTAACCCATTGGCCTACTGCTTGCTGCTGGTGGCTTTATTGCTACGCTGTCCTGAACATCCAGTGCTCGCTTGTGATTCGAGCAACTTTTCGGATTGGTCTTGGTCTGCCTTGTCGTCGAATTCGTCCAATCCAGGAGCAGAAAAGGTTGAGAAAAAAAGTGTGACTCGTGTCAATTAATTTTGATTTATTACGTATTCGCATATTGTGCTCCTTGGTTGGTTGGTTGGTGCCTTTTGCCCGTAAGCTTACCTCGAGACTCACTTTTTAATCTGGGAGTGTAACCGTGTGGCAAAGACTCCTGTCTGTCTGGCCGGTACGGCACGGCAGTATTTAGCAAAATCGTGATCATGATTCCACCAGCGCTGCACTTGCTTTGTGAATTTAAATTTACCAGAATCGATCGGTGCTATGTTTTCTCTAAATTCTTGTCCAGAGCATCAGCGCCTTAACTTAAATCCAGTGTACTGTTTGTGATGTGTTTCCTCGTTCAACTCCATGCTCTGTGGTTTTGCAAATCACTTCAAACTCGCGAAAAATATAAATCGTGCAGCAGCAACTTGCCGTCGTCTGCTACTCCATCTCAGTGCACAGACACAGTTTGGTTCGTGTTTTAAATTTGGTGCGCTTCAAATCACACGCACACCCGAAAACGATCAAGCCCGAGATTGCAAACATAATCGCAACATAGTATAATGTGGTATCGATCGATGTGAATAGGAATAGGAATGCAGTGAACAGGGGGGAGTCGTGTTTATAAACCGCTTAACCCATCTGTCAAATTGTTATTTTGCAACGGGGTGCGTCCTAACTAAGCATCATCACTGTTGATCAAACTCCGGGTCGGGTCGGGAAAGAACGAACAGCTGGGGGATGGGGGTGATGAGCGATTGCAGAATTTGTTCCCGTTTTTCATTTCGTGCTAGCGAAATTTGAATCACACTGCATTGAAGGAAAAATAATAGTTTGTTTGTGTTGTATTTGTGAGCGATCTTGCATGCTTTTCGATTGGCAATTTATTTCTTTTCGTACATTGATTGAAACGTGGAGCTGTCTGCTCTTTCAAAGTTGATAAATTTCATTGGACTTTGGTTTAAGCAAACGAGTTCTTGGCAATATAAATGCTTTTCTTAAAGCTTTGTTAACGATTGATGTTTCGTGTAATGACGTTCGAAATATTGTTCGTGGAATAAATTTTTGGAGGCAAATTTTAAATTAAAAGGGCTGTAAAAGTCAAACTACAGAAGAGACTGCTTCACTGTAGCGATTGCTTAAGCTTCAGTTGGACGCCTTGAAATTCTCTTCCTACACTGCACCGTGTCCTTCTGGGTATCTGTGTCAGTTTTAATCGCTTACAAATCGATCCCCCCAAAATGTGCATTCGGCGTAGAGTAATCTCCCCTAGCAAATGACACAAGAAAACTGGTAATCCGACACCATTATAATAACGACAAGCACGAGCTACTCAACTCAGCAGCAGCGGCAGCAACAACTCACGAAACAAGAGCATCCCAAACATGGTCACATAGTACGCGTGCACTTCATATGTCGGACAGACAGTGAGACGCGACTGCTCCTGCACCCCAAAAACAGCGAACAGTTGGGCGATAGTAATGAAAATTTACGGCACGATAAATTTCTGGTAACACTTTCAACGGGGAAATTTGGTGCATTCCACCTTCCCGAAAACAGATTTAGTACTCGCTCGCAGCATTTGTTACGATGATGCGTCGGAGGAAAGCGAATTTTTTGTTGTTGCGCGCGTGCCTCGTTTCTTGCCAGGCACAAGCTTGACGAGTGATGCTGACTTTTGCAAAAGACAACAACGCCTCCGAAACAACTTTGTTCCCACCTATATAGACCCTGGCCTGATCGGAGCAGCCGCATGACCCAACGATTGTAGCGAACGTGCTTAATTGTGTGGGCTGCTGTGACTGGCCAAAAATGTGTCAAATGTGACAACTTCACCCCGTAAAAGCCACCATCCGAAGCTTTGTGGTGGCTGCTATCAATTTGACGTTCCAATGAGTGTATGGGAAGGAATGGACAAGATGGTGATTTCACAAATATAAACGTCAATTTATTTTCTTCCAAACCTTTTGCCTGGTGCTGGTTGGGGTCATCCTAACCAAATCAACACACCATACTGTCGATGGCGGGTGAGTCTTTAAAGTTCCAAAATGTGCGGCTCTACAGCCACTTCAATCAGCAATTAGGTGGAGTTTTGTTAGATCCTGCCGCCCGAAGAAAACGTCTCTGAAGAGCTGTTTCTTTACCGCTGGGTGGTCGGTTTTAATTTGCGAACCTTATCAAATACTGGATGTGATTTTATACGTGCATTCACAAGGAAAGTTTGAACTTTGTGTTGAACTTACACCGTCGAGTATATTACAAAAATGGTTGGTGGCATGATTGGGCTCATTTTTTCCCCCCCGTGGTGTGTTGTAATATTTTTCAAGCATTGCTAATTGCATTAAAAATTCTTTGCGCTATTTTTGTTCACTGTTTTGTCGCGCCCTAGAAGTCTGTGTAATCTCTCCGTGATTGGTAATAACTTTACTTCTTCCTTATTGCACAGACAGCCCGGCTGGCACGCAGCGCAACTACGTCAACTTCGACGGTGCACATTGTCCATCGTCTGAGTGATGTTGGGTCGTCTGGTTCGGTAGTTTGGGTTTATCAATATTTGAATAATCCTTAATGGAATCTACTTAACTGCACTTTCCACTTACCGTTATTAAAGTGTGTCGTAAATAAGGATATGCCAATGCGATTGGACCGTGTAGGAAAGGTCCCTGATGTAGTAGCAGTATGGTAGTAGTACATTACAGTGTGCTGATACATTCCACACAACCTGTTCCACGACAAGGAACCATAAACGAGCACAAGGTCGGTCTTACACTTTGTTGTTGTCGTTGTTCGCAAAATGTATTACACCATTGTGACCTAGAGGAGAGATACCGTCATTGGCAAGGTATCGATTGGTATTTTCAAGTTAGCCGGAAAGAATAAGACTTGGATCACTTTCTAGTCTCAGAGATTAATTAAAAAGTTCTCTATCAGTTTCTTAAGGTCTGCATGGAAAGAAGGAATTTGAAGTAAAACGGCTAATTGTCGACAGACGGTGGTGCTTCCTCAAGGGTTCGGGCAAGAGTGATAAGGAAAGGTCACAGAACCTCGACAGTTCGACCCTGCCCTGCCCATATTTCGCTCTGTGAGGCAGGATAGATTCCAAACAGGGAGGTCTGGCTAACGCGTTGCGTACCATCATCAACCTGAACGGTTTGAAGTTGTGTTGCGCTTAGCTTTGAAGCTGATAAGCCGGCAGCATGTTGAACTCCGACTCACCAATGTTTTTCGTTGACATGACTTTGTCAAAGGGTAAAGCAAAATATTATGGTTGGTGTAACGAGCTCTGGCACAAAGAATTCTTGTCTACATAACAACCGTCACTAAGATTAGCGCAACGAGAACGAGACATTCGATCTAGGACAAAGAAATTCTGACGTTCAACATCTCACACAGTTATTCCCTTTACCCAGAACGAATGGTTGGACAAACACATTCCAAAAAATAGCTTTTTTGAACACTTTTTACACATCGTTAAAATCAACACACTGCAAACGGCCAAATCTTGCCAATTCGAACGAAGAAATTCGTTCGTTCGTCCAGCGAATCGATTGTCAGACAAGGCTTGGCACCGGTTTATCACTGGAGGGAGAGAAAACCTGTCATTCGCCGAGCTGGTCATCGTGGTTAGAGTTTCGGTTTGAGCCTCCTCATGTCCACCTGTGCAGGAGATGTAAGGGAGGGCGATGATGAGGTTATGAGTAATTTTGATTGCCTTTTTCCTGCTCTCCTCGGCGGAACCACAGAACCAGTTTCTGCGATGCCCACTTTGGACGCAAGCTTGGTTGGCGGCGGGCGGGATTTTTATTCTTGTTGTGTGTTGTGTGAGCAACTATTCGCGTTGCAGGGTAGACGTGCGGTGGATGAGACAGTGAGAAACAGGCCCGAAAGGTGCCGAATGTTCCGACACGCGAATCTTCGAATGATTCCGCACCCTGCCGGGAGAGTTGGCAAACAACAAACCACTCCGATCTGGTTGCGTCGCGTTGTGTAAAAATGGGCGGACGCTTGTTGGTTCCTTCGGGGCGCGTTAAGGAAACCTAAGTAGATCAATCATAATTATTGAATTATTTGCTTCGACTCGAACCCGAGTCGTCATTTCGTACGTTTGCAAAACTTGTTAATCTGTTGTACATTGCGCCAGATAATCTTTTCTCGTTATCCCGATGAACCGATGGATGGGTGTAAAGATTGATAGAGAAGATCATCCGCAACTGGTTTGAACAGAGAAACTTGAAGTTTGTAATTAGCGGATTTTTAGCTAAATCAAAGCGAGTTGCTAATATATGAGCCCTAAGGAAATTCAACAAACTGCCAAGCATCTATGTCATGGAGGGCAAAGACCTTAACGAAAAACAAACAATAATAAAATCTTCGATTAAAACAGTTCCGGCTGGATCTGGAATCCATACCGATTGGGTACATATGGTAATGGACGGCTGTAGTTCATCCCATCAGTTTACTTTATTAATAGATGCACACCGCCGAGAACGGCATATGATTGAATTTTAGCTTGATTATTCTTTTTAGAGGCAACTTAATATCGCTTCATCGCTTACATATCAGCCTTCTTGACCGAGTCGTGCCGCACGTTGACCAGCGGCTCAAGTAGCGGCTCAAGCTTTGCTCAAGATGAAGTCAAACATTTACCCAGCGTATCATCCTTACCGAGGTGCGTTCAGGTGACGCTTACGGACAACGCGGCGATAGAATGACTTAATGGCAAATATGTAACATTCCTCGGCACGAATTCCAGCTGGCAGCGTACCGTCGGTCGCGTAGCACCTTGTTTTAATGTGTCTTTTTATTGGTGGACTTTATACGCCACTTTATGTTGGTATGCCCGCCGAAGTAGTCGGCTAATGGTAGTAAAATTATGCATTAAATTAAAAACTAATTTCGAGAGCAGATCCTGCCTAAAGCGTTGGTTGCAATATTTGCTCCAATTTTTATGACACAAAGCTACCTGTGAGTACCTTGGAATCAATGTTCAAGTACCACCGCCAACGTAATGTTGAATTGTTTCCATTTAACTTAATGAGTAGTGTAGTTCCACCACTAACATTAACCATGAGCATACGGCCGAGAGTCGCAGTGCTCGTAGCGTATTAGTCATGCGGCACACCAACCAAGCATAACCCAGAATTCTACCAATCTATTGTGTTTTGGTGTGCTTTGGTTTCGACATATCGAGCGGTGTATTCATTC
Source organism: Anopheles maculipalpis (assembly GCF_943734695.1). Classification (NCBI taxonomy): domain Eukaryota; kingdom Metazoa; phylum Arthropoda; class Insecta; order Diptera; family Culicidae; genus Anopheles; species Anopheles maculipalpis. The sequence goes on from NC_064871.1 coordinate 91,981,829, forward strand.
CACCGGCAATAGCAGGGGCGGTTTTACCATACTCGGTCTCGGTTAGCTTTGTGACAGAGTGGAATTAGCTATTTTCGAGTATTCACGACGCAAGCTACGGGACATGGGACGTTTGAATTGTTTGGCCGTGCCTCAAAGCCTGTTCGATCGTGTTTGAATCGGTAAACGGTTGCGTAGGTGTCTTCACCACCTTGAGGCAAAGTGGCGAGGATATCTACCAGTTCCATCTAACCACCTTGCGCCAGAGAGAATAGTTAGATTCTTCTATCAACATTTTCAAAACAGCAAAAAATAGTATTAGTAGTGAATCGAATTCCTGCATATTCTGAGACAAGCTTCTGACTGGACTGTGCTAGTGAACACCTGCGTGGTAGTTGATGCCGATCTTCAGCGTATGTGCAAAATACGTCATTCACATTTCTTTAAAAAATATCTTTTCTATTATGATTTCACCAGTCGCGTGTTTCTTGTTCAGCAATCTCGTCACCATCTTAATGTGCTTCCGTCCGACTCATTAATCATAAGCGCATGTGTGTTTGTGTGTGGGCTTCCCGTATAGTTCAGTTGGTTGGTAGAGGATTAAATCATCACCCACAGAACCGGCGTTACCGACGAGTGAATTGAAGTGTTTGAAGCCCACCAACAGGAAGAGATAGCAGGCAAACCCAAAGTTTGAAGTGTTTTCGCGAAAAGTAAGAGCGCTCTGTGATATATCTGATCTTCAATGGTGAGCTTAGTGAGTACGCCATGAATGTACGGGATACTAGTGGGACGACAGTGTTCAGCAATCGGATGGCACTGCATCAACAGCAGCTTCCGCATGCGGGAGAAACAAAACTAGTGCCAAGAATATCACCTCATCATAATCCATCGACCATGGGTCAAAACGTTGGTGAAAACGGTGTCAAGCGTTCGATGCCACCGGTCACGGACGCTGGACTGGTGGGCGGTGGCGTAGTGATGCGTAATCGGGTGATCGATCTGGATAAGAATCGCATCAAGTGCAACCGGAACCGGATCTGGTCACGGCCCTCAAGTTTCTTGAGTTTCTTCAAACAATCGCTCAGTTCCACGAACGGGACGGCAGCAAGTTCGTCGAGTTATAGTGAAAATGGTCATAAAAGCTCAAGGAGCAATGTGTCCGCTGCGAACGAAGTTTCGCATTCCTCATCTACTAATGTGACGTGTGGTGATGGTGGTCAGTCGACGGTGGACAGTGTTGACACGAAACTAGCCGCGCCATCTACCGTTGGAGGTGCGCAGCGACTCGATCTGAACATGATCCGCAAGCTGGAGGAGGAGATTTACAAGCGTGGCCGTGAGCAGCGGCCCGATGCGGAAGCGAAAGATTTTCACGAGTTTTATTTCAACAGTCGCAGACATTCTGGTGGCGAGCGTAAGACCTTTTCCAGCGACACGTCCGCCTTCAATGGGGACAATCATCGGGCGGTTCTGCTGGTGGATCCGAACGCACTCGAACCGATCCTATTGAAGCGCCCACTCAGCACGGACGAAGCGCGACTGATGAGCGATGAGGCAACGACCGATCCGGCCAAAGGTCCCGCAGATCAACCGGTGTTGTTGCATCATCAAGGAACAGGAGGAGGTAACAAATCGATCATCATTGTCGATAACTCGGAATACTATCCGGTGCTGATGCGGTACGACATCAACGCGCACGAGATCGACCGCCAGCAGCAACAGCAGCAGCAGTTTCGTCGCAATAGGACAGAAATGCTTAAAATAGACACCACAACACCTCCTCCTGTGGCGCAGCGTAAGAGCTCATCGGTCGCCAGTAGTGTTGCGCCAGCCAAGCGTCCGTCTAGGACGGACAGTGCAACGTCACCGACTACCACCACTGCCGGGGATTTCCCGATGAAAAGTGACGAAAAGTTGTCATCGTTCGGTTCCTCCCTATCGTCCTCTTTAAGTGGGGCGACGACATCGTCGAGTGTGGAACCACTGGCACCACACGTCTTGAGGGATTCTACCGAATCGAACAGCTCCGTTCCAAAACATCGTCCACCGCTAATGACACCCTACGTCCCGGTAGCGGGCGGCAGTTCGGGTGGCAGCGGTGGTCGAGGCAAGAAACAGCTGCAACAACGAACGGCAAATCTATTCCAACGCTTTCTTCAGCATCGCCGCAGTCTCAACCTTTCGGTGCGCCGCAAACGGTTCCGACCTACGCACGAATGTGCTCATTTCAAGAACACGGAAGTCCCACTTGGACGAGCTCACTGGGCGGATGTCATCCTCGCTAGTCCGGCGACTAGTAGCAATGCTAGGTCCACCGGCAACAAGGTGAAATTCGAGTATCTCAAACGTATGGCCCGGTACGATTGTGAAGCTGGAATGACAAATGGTGGTTACGGGCGGCACGCTAACATTCGGACAACCGGGTCTGTTGTGCGACGGCGAACCGCGAGTGAACCTGATTTGGTTTCACGACAGAATTGGAAAAGCGATGGCTTTGTTCAGCATCTGCAACATCACCATCGGACGCTGTACTGGAGCACCGGGGACCTGGGCAGTCTCGGGAGGATGATGGAGCATGGGAAGAACTTTGAAAACATTTTCGATAGTACGAGCGACAACCTTTCCGCCCGACTGTCGGCTGCTGTGATGTCCAGTTCAAGTTCCTCCTCGGTACCGCTATCGGGATCGGGTTCGCTTTCTTCCTCAACTACGGCTTCGTCGATGGGTAGCACTTCTAGTCAGCGAATGCTGCAACGTCGTCTAGCAAGTGCTCTATTGAAGTCCACACAGCAGCATCACTATCAGTCGAATAACAGCAAGCCACCATTATCGAGTTCTTCGATTGGAAATTCTGGTTCCTCAAATTCATCCTCATCCCTCGGGGTTTCGTCCGGACCGTCCGGGAACGGTGGTAACTTCCTGCGCAAAAAATCCTCCTCCTTCCGGGGCGTGCTCAGGCGCTCAAACACGCCGGACGTGGTGAATACTTGGGTGTATCGCAAAAGGTAAAATGGGATGGGTGTTTGAAAAACTGGTACGCATGAAAATGGGGTCATTTGGAAATTAGTCAAACGAGGCTGACATAAATATACCTGCAAGCACGATTAAATGTGTTCACTTCTCCAAACTTTATGGACTTTCGATGTTCCCTCCAACTCCCATCGGGAGTTCCTGGTGCTCTGTTTGCTGTAGGGTTTTGGTTTCACTTTCATCACAAAACTTGCCCAACTTCGCGACAGAACAATATTGCCCCATTTTTATGTTCCCCCAGCGGACGGTACACATATAGTCTCGAGTGTCGGGGCAGATTATTTTGGATGTCATTCTTTCTTTGAGGAAAACAAGCGGGAAACATCATTTTCATCACACTACGAGGAGTTGACATCTATAGAGCCGGATGCTGTGTCACATGGTGGCAGTAGAACTGCGTCTTATGCTCTGTATTGCCCAAAGACGTGAACAGACTCACCCTTTCTCTAGTCGTCGCCAATTTGACAGGTTTATTTGTGCCAACTAAGCAGATGGTAGAAATCAATTTTCTACCTCAAACATTGCCAGATCAACTGATTGAGAGAGAAGTCGGGTGCACTGTTGGTTCCTGATAGCTGGCTGGTTAATCTCACAAAGCGTGTTGAAACGATAAGTCTTAAATAGCCTTTTTTTACACTGCGGTTAGGCTGTGAAATGGGTCACGACACTTTATATTGTTGCATCGTCTCGATTTGATGATTACTTTATTGCAATTTGAGGGGGTGCGTTCAACCCCGAATCGTCGAATCGTATCTTCCTCCCCCTCCGGGAATTGTTTACCCTAGCTGATGTGACATCGTTTTCCTTCGACGATAATAATAATAATCCCTCAGGTTATTGAGCGCGTTGGCGAGAGACAAATAGGCTTGCACTAATAACTCGTGTTGATCATAGGAGAAAGTTCGTGGTGGGTTTAAAACTATGGTCGGAAAATGTCTGTGTTGAATAACGCAACGCACAATGCAACGCGTAGTTTGATCATAGCTTCTAGGCTTATCTGGTAAATTACATTTAGACAATCAAATTTCGAACACATTTTCGGCTCATTTTACACAATAGGATTATATTTTTACTATCACTGAACGGTGTCGACTCCCAACTCCCAAAACCATTTCTTACGGTGGAATGCTTTCGAAAACAGTTTTGGCACGTAGAAAGCCTTCACATGCCACACGTAGATTGTTTGCTGCGCACTTCAGCGGGTGCGCGTCAGGTTCCGCCGAACGCCACAGGTTCCTACCTACTCTCGGCGATCTGTCTACGATCAGCGATTGAAAAGGACCGAACAACCGACTGTTTCGTTCAGGGACTTAACGGATGGCGTTAAGGAGATCTGCATAGCAGTGAGGCAATAAAAAAAGTAAAAAAAAAAGATTACACCGCCAACACGCCAAATTGAAATGATCCAGCCTGTAGCAGAAGTAGTAGTACGACCCTACCAAAGGTGACACCATTTTCAGGCCCTTCCCACGGGTATGTACGGATGGAAAGATTCAATACGGCAATGAACAAAAAAAAAACACACAACACAGAATGAAACAAAAAACGCCAAACTAGCGAAAGAAGACTCGTGCATGCAAAACATACAGTGGAGGCTGGCTACCGAGACACCCCAGACAGTGGTACCCCTAAGATCCGTAGGTATAGGTTAGTGTCTCCCGTTCGTGGTCGTCATATTGCCGCGTGCAGTGTGAGTTGTGATACCGCGCGGAGGGACCCGTTTTTTTTTTGTGTGTTTGTGCCCACCAGTATGTCCCACGACGGACTTGCCGGACCGGTGTTGTTGCAAAATATGGAGCTAATCAAGATCGGTTTGCTTTGCATGCAGTGTGTCCGTGGGTTTCGCCCAATTTCCGTTTCGCTTCGTAAGGCGCGACACAAAACCTGGTCTACCCGAGGTGTCACTTGTCACGTTGTAGCAACTTGGTGAAGCCTCCACAACACGCACGCTTGTTGAAGAAGCGTAGCGTCAAATTCTTCCCGAAGGAGAGATTATACTGATCGCGATAAGCGAAGTTAGAAGGGAGCCTAATGCAATGTCTGCAAACGATCAGCTACATTATTGGATTCCTGTTGACGTGAAGGTGATAATGAGGCATAAGGGAATACGGAAAGGTTAGGAATTTTCCACACTGGCTGCTGTTCCCTCCCCCCCGAGCCTTCCCTCCGAAGTGGTCAGTTGTGGATAGCTTGTCGCAGTAGTTTGCGTACACGGAGCGCCTCGGGAGTCAAATTTCCTTGGCAAGGTGCAACACATTGCTCAAGACACACTACACCTGACAGGGAACTACGGATTGACAAATCGACGTACGAATGGAATGTTGGTGCGATGTATCCAACTTCGATTTGTTTTGAGAAGTACATACAGAGACCCAAACTTATCATTAGCAATTAATCTTTTTAAGAGGTCGTCCATGTAAACAGCAACAAGATATTCGGCAACTTGCAGGTTACTCATTCAGAAATAATAATAAACATCGCAATAGAAATATGACACTCCCTCCTGTCTACACATGACTCTTCGTATCTGGAATATCCGCAGGGTGTTTTGTGTGCGCCAGAACCAACTAATATAGATCTGCAACTGCTCCACTGGTATATGTTTGTTATTTCGACCCAAATCACGCTATGGCGCTCGATGGCTGCATTTGGCTGCATTTCGATTCACGGTGGTTGATAAACTCGAAGGTGGATGTGTGTACATTGGGTATTATTATGACCACCTGGATCGTTTCACACGGAGCTAGATTTATTGGGTACCGATCGTGTCCGATCGGTCGAAGTTCGATTAATTAATATTTATGACATTCTGGGTCGTATGGCGATTATCATCCACCATCTGCAAGCACTGTGGCGAGTGTGTCCTCCGTGTTGGTAATGTTTGGTCATCGCCATTCGCCTTCGAAAATGTGCTGGCAAGCGATATTCCCGAAACTGCTGAATTAGTCTTCTTTTTCTGAAAGGGTTGCCGTCGCCCAACATTGCTTACTTGCTGGCGTGAAATTTGATCGCACGCTTTACGCCGTGTACCGATCGGATACGTAATGAGCAGAAAAAGAAAACCTTCGCCCGATCGTTGATTCGCGCCCTGAAACGGCAATTAGTGTCCAATCAATGGTACGACTTTTATTGGGCTGTGTGGTAAAATATTCCCTTTTTGGCACATACGAATGGTTCTCCTGCGTCCCAAAACTCTCGCCACACGCCCCCCCACCCTGTCGATGGTGAATGCGAATGTGCGAAGCGTGGGAGAGAGGTAATATTGCACTACGTTAACCTTGCCGCCTTTTTTCCTTATCGTTCAAAAGGCACGTATCATTGCCCTGTAAATTAGTCAGACAGTTAATAAGCGATTCAATCCAAAACCGGCGCCCGGAAGTTTTCTAACATTCTGCCAGTTTGGAGTTGTGATCTTTTTGTCCGGTGTGTCCGATAAGAAAGGGTTATAATTATCGGCTCTATGGGATATTAGATAAAACTTCAGTAGATGTCTATCTGTCTAATGAATACTGACGTATAATTTTTCTCCATTTTTTGTTCTTCTCTCCACAGCTACGATGGCTCTGGAAACGGTTTAGGAGAGCCCCCGTATCACCGGGGGCACGGTAGTCCACACGCCTCGCCATCGCGGTACTCCTACAACAACACTGCCAAAAGCCCACTGCAACATTGGCGTACGTCTAGCGCCGGTGCGTCCGACTTCAAACGCAACTCACGTCTCCGCAGTTCCGCGAACGCAGCGGTGCCTGGTGTGACCGGACAACATCAACATCATCATCATCACAACATGGTCGATCTGAATGTGCCCCGTGGTCATTCGCCACACTTCAGCCCATCCCGACAGACGAGTAAGTATTTGCTGAGCGTTAGAAATTAAAACAGATTTGTCCGCAATCCATGTTCCCGTCGTAGACGAAATTCATAGAATGATAGAGTGTTGGCAAACGTTTGTAGCATTGCAAAAATTCCTTGCTCCCTGATCAGCTAGTCGAGAAGCCTCATGATCGATTTGTGTGCTTGAGGTCTCATTTCCATCTTTTATGTCCTGTGTAAGGTTCAATTGATCCGTCTAGAATGTGAATTATCTATAACTATAACTCCTGTTAATTGGATTACTGGTGGAGTTACAATTAAACAATTAACCATCGTCTAAACGATAGGCATCGCGTGCATCTACCACACCCGGTAGAATATTTATACGCACAACAATTAAACACAACTGAATGATTATTATAATCCATTTATATTGAAGCAAGCACATAAAACTAGTGCGTAGCACATTGCAAAAGTTGTCTCCTTATCCACTGTTTTTATCATCTATCGCAGTGAAAACTTTCATTAACAGCACCTGACAAGTGTTTTCACGCTCCATCCGACGACGGGCTTATGGCAAACCCCGGGTGCGGAGCCGGAGCCTCGGTGGAAGCGTAATTAAGTACGCACCACCAACGTTCCCATGTGCCTTTTTTTCATCCTCTTCCATTACTCCAGTTCGTTGGCGTGGAGCCAGCGATAAACGTTAGATAAACCCACCGACAGCTAATTTGTTTCATTCGCAAAAGTTAATGCGCCTTGTTGTTCAAGGTTTTACCCTAGTGCACCACCCATACGGCATCATGTGGCTGCTTCGACATACGATCGACGGGAGCTTGTTGGGTTGGCCCCATAGGCTCTTGCCTCTTGCTGCTTTACGCATCCTGTTTGCAGCGGCCGTTGTCATTGCAGCGATCGAGCGCTTGTAGAAGTAATTAATCTTACGGGTATAGCAAGCTTGATCTGTTGCGGGTCTACTAGCAGGTAGCGGACCGATGCAGACTCATTGCATATTTCATACGGCCGGCACCCTCCCAGGTCTGCCACCCAATGACAGGATACGACCGAGAGTTCATTTTTCATTCTCAGGTTGCAACGAAAAAAGACACCAGTACAACAGCAAAACTCAAAGACCTCCTCCTGCTGATTTCGTTTTGCTTGACCGTTTAACGCACTGTTGTGGCAGTGCAGTTGTATGTCACGGCGTAGTGGCCGATTGTCATCCCATGTCGTACCATTATTCATTCTTCGGCTTCTTCTGCCTCTTTACAGCACAAACTGGGGACACGCAAACGCTGCATGTCTACCTACCGAACCATGGCTTCCGGATGATACGCTTCGACGAGGCATCGGATGTGCGGCAGATTATCAACCTGATCGTGGGATGGATGTCGCCCGGCCAGAAGCCAAATCCGCAGAGCTATGCGCTACGGTTGCGCCACATGCTTACCAAAGAGGTCCTATGGATGCCGCCGGACACTTCGATGACGCAGGTGATGGCACACATCTTCAATCCATCGTGCAGCAATGCCGATTGTCCCAACGTGGACAAAAGTACGATCGCCAAGCGTATGCAGCAGAAAACAAGTGGTGCGGTCGGGCATGCGAATAGCGTATGGAAGGCGGAACTACGCGTCCGCTACATACCGAAAAATCTGAAGGAACTGTATGAGCGTGACCGTACCACCTGTCACTTTTACTTCGATCAGGTCAAGCAGGACTACATCCAGTCAAACGTACCGAACATTGATCCAGAGATTGCGGTCCAGCTGTGCTGTCTCGGCATTCGGCACTACTACAAAGACACTAACCATACCTCGAACGACCGGAAGCAGCATCTCGACTACATCGAGAAGGAGATGGGCTTCGGCAACTTCATACCGAAATCTGTGATAGATACCATTAAACAGAAGAATCTGAAAAAGCAAATCCAGGCTGGGTACAAGAAGGTGTACAGCTACAGCGAGATGGAGTACATGCTCAAGTTTTTCGATCTCCTTCGCACACAGTACACCTTCGATCAGGAACAGTTCAATGTGCAGCTGAGCAGCAGCTGGAACATTCGTGTCGATCTCATCATCGGACCGCACGTCGGTATTTCGTACTCGGTAAATCCACAAGCGCCACCAACGAAGGTGACCGATTTCGAGAGTATCGAGCGAATCACCACCAGCATTCTGCCAACATCACTCACCAAGAGCGATCACCAGGGTGTCGCGGGTAGTGGCAGAGGTGCGAGGGGAAAGGACCAGCCAGATCTGACGAGCTCATGCGGAAGTAACTCATCTACCGGCGATGGTGACAAGAGCAAGAAAGATGGCAAGAAAGGTTCGTCGTCAAGTTCTTCCGGCAGCAGTCAGTGTGCCTGTGGAGAGATAAAGACACAGCTTCGAATCCGTGTTAACGGCAACAGTGAGGATCTAGCGATCACGTGTGATGGCATCAAGACTTCCGAAAGTATAGCCGATCTAGTCGATGGTTACTGTAGATTATTTAACAATAACGATAACAGTCTGTGGGATCGTACCGTGGTACCAAAGGTAGGTGGGGCAGGTTCTGCCACACCGCCCACAAATAACAGTGCGACTAATTCGCTCGAAAAAAGTCAGCTCAAGAAAAGTCTCACCGAGTCACAGACATCGTCCTGCGATAGGCATGGTTCACGATCGTCCAGTGCGGATCGTCTGAACGGTGGCAGCAGTGAGCAGTGCGACATGAGTTCTTCAACTGCTGGACTGCAACAGCAGCTACCAAAACCAACCTTGAACGAGGATTATGCGGAGCTTGGTATGTGTGATGAGGAAGGTGACTATTCTACACCGGCCGCTCGCGATTATGAGCTCGATCGGACGCAGATAACGTTGAACGAAATCATCGGTGTTGGTCAGTTTGGTGATGTGCACATTGGTACCTGCCGCTTGCCAAACAAATCCACTCTAGTTAGCAAGTTGAATCAATCACTAACGTCCGAGTTCGACGAGTACTCCCAGATGGTGATGGACAATGGAAATGCGGATGCGCAGAAGACTGGCATTATTCAGGTGGCGGTGAAGACATGCAAACCGGACGCAGACACAACGACGTCCGAGAAATTCCTGCAAGAAGCATGTAAGTTGCGCTAAACTAATCGAGTGATACAGAAATTCATCCGCGATATTGATGTACTTTACTATTTCCTATTTTTATTTTAGACATTATGAAGAAGTTCGAGCATCCGCACATCATTAAACTCATCGGCATATCCAGTGGTCCACCTATTTGGATCGTCATGGAACTTGCCCGTCACGGAGAACTTCGAGCGTATTTGAAGAAGAATGGTCCCAAGTAAGTGTTACTTCTTTTTGCCTTTCTTTGCTTTCTCACCTTCTTTGGGGGGCGATTTTTCTACCGCATTTGAAGCCTTAGAAGGAAGTTCCTTTGGAAGTTTGGATGTGGGAATCGGTGCGTTGAGAAATCCTACCGGACCAGCTTGATGGATTCGATAGCGTCTCTTCTGGCCTGCCACCGGCAGTGGATCATAGTTGATCCGGCTACGCAAAAATGTATTTCCACGCAATCCTGTCAATTTCTCGAATTGTTCTCCATATCCCCAAACGCAAACTTCCGTAGGTCCTAGCCGTGTGGTTCGATTCTTTTTGAAGTTAAAGTTAGGATACGGATTTTGTCCTGCTACGAGTTTTTCCTCGAAAAAGCAACAACTGTCTTCAGGATAATAACGCGCCATTGAAGTTCGTTAATTTATGGGATATTGTTGTCTACTTCACAGACTTAAGCTTGGTACACTCCTGCTCTACTCCTACCAACTATCGACGGCACTCAGCTATCTGGAATCGAAGAAGTTCGTACACCGTGATATTGCCGCCCGTAACGTTCTGGTCAGCTCTCCAACTTGTATTAAGGTATGTGACGAATAAATTCACTTCAAATTTTGACGAACTCAAAATAGTTTATGTTTCTACCTTAAATTTTGAACCAACTTTAAATTGAGAAGAAGACGATGGTTACATGGATGCAATATCTTTTTCATTTTTGTTGCAGCTTGCCGATTTTGGACTTTCAAGATGGGTTGAAGATCAATCGTACTACACCTCCACCAAAGGGATGCTTCCGATCAAGTGGATGGCGCCGGAATCGATCAACTTCCGCCGTTTTACAACCGCTAGTGATGTGTGGATGTTTGGTGAGTTTCTAGGAGCTGTTGATTTAAACTAGGTTTTTTTATAAATGCATTTTTTATGATTTTTTATTGATTCTTTATAAATGCTTTCAGGCGTCTGCACGTGGGAGATACTCATGCTTGGCATCAAACCATTCCAAGGTGTAAAGAATTGTGATGTTATCGGCAAGTTGGAAAACGGTGAACGTCTTCCGCTGCCTCCGAACTGTCCACCGCGGCTGTACTCGCTGATGTCACAGTGCTGGTCGCTGGAACCGCACAAGCGGCCCAACTTTAAAAATGTCAAGGAAACGCTCTAGTGAGTAATCTGCTTTGAAAATTCTCAAAAATGGCAATTACTTATGTTTGTTGGTTTGCCTATTTTTAGTGAAATTCTGATGGAAGAACGACATAGCGATTGTGAAACGATGCGCCGTGAGAATCGGCGTGTGGCAGCGATGTCTTGGGGTGCTGGAGATGATATGGCACCACCCAAGCCTGCCCGAGGACCTACAATGGGAGGTGAGTTTGATGCTCTTGAATGTTTAATCCTTGTACAATTAACACTTTTTCTTATCCATTTTGCAGGCGACGGTCCCCTTGTGCCGGGCGCACCCCAAACCTACATCGTTGCTCGCGATCCGACCGTGCTGGCAGCGCTGATGCGCGAAAACGAACAGCGGGGCATCAACCCGTCGTCCTACACGACACCGGCCTCGGTATTTAACACACTAGCCGTAGACTTAGATCCTAACGCACCACCAAACAATACTGATAATAGCCAAATTGCCAAAGAGATCGCTGTCGCTAACCTACCGTTGAAAACCGTCCCCCTACCCGTGACCGAATTGCATAAGCTAGATCCCACCATCGACGAAGCAACTGCCGCTGCCAATGTCGCCGCTGCAGCTGCCGTTGCTTCTGATGGGGCAACCGAATCGATGCCACTGTCACAGCAGCAGCAGCAGCAACCGGGTGGTACATTCGAAGAATGCAACCAAAACCCATACGGCGGCGGTGTTGGTGGGGATGCATCCGCTACGGATGGTGGTATTAGCAGCGCCATCGAGATGCTTCAACCAAAGAACACAGACACGCTGGAACGCTATAAAAATCCGCAAGATATTCTTGTACTGTCCGCTAATAACAACATCATTCATTCCATGTCGCAAAGTTCATCCTTCGCCCTTGCCCCATCCGGTTCCCAAATGCTTTCCTCCTCGGCCACTTCCGCGAATCCCTCGGTTGCCGGTTCCCTTCATCAGCCACATCCGGGTGCATCCGGGGTTGGGTATCCCGTGCCGTGCGAAATCATCAACGCACTTACCCAGCAAACCCACTCGATTGAACCAACCTACAAAGCGATCCAGCAGGGCAAAGGTGCCACCGGTGGTGGCGCTCTGCAGGCAAACCTAAATCCCCAACTGATGAACAATAATTTCATGCATTCGAACGCTCAACAGCAGCAACAGCAGCACCAAACGCAACAACCGTACTACCCGCAGGGTAACTCTATCGTGACGTATCAGCAGTATCACGCTCAGCAGCAACAGCAGCAAGCACTCGCCGCTGAATACTACCAACATCAACATCAGCAGCAGCAACATCAACAACAGCAACAACAACAGTATGTTATCCAGCAATCTCAACCTCAGCAACAACAAGTTCCCGGCAACTATATAGCGTACAATGCTGCTCCAGTTCAGACTATCCCACCCAGTGGTGCACAGTATCCACAGCCAGCGTTCGTAAAATCTCCCCAACAAGAAGATCAACCTGGTGGAGCAAAATCACGCAGTCTGGAACGCAACGTTGGACAAAACATTGTGTCAGCGTATGCCGCACGCATCAACTCGCTGGAACGAACGCGCCAGATGAGTATGGAGTACGGAAACTCTGTTAAAGCGATGCGTTCGAACTCTCTCACCCGCCAGTACAGTGGCGGCAATCAATCGGATCTCTATCCAGCCGTTGGACACGGGGTACGCTCATCCAGCTTGGAGCGGGGCGCTCAAATGGTAAACAACTCGGGTGTTGGTAATAATGGTGGAGGCTTCATGAACCGCATGGGAAGTCTCGAGCGTAATCAACAGTCAGCATCCCAATCGATTTTCCTCAATTCGATGAAAGGTGGCAGTCTGGAGCGTAATCAATCCGCTGCCATCGTTAACGATATGATGAACAGCAAGATCGCTTACAAAGGTGGTAGTCTGGAGCGCAATCAGCACATTCTATTGACGCGTTCGGGTTCGGCAGTTGGAAGTCTGGAGCGTAATATGCCGTTCCAGAACTATCGTAGCCCGGTAGCGGCTGCCCCGAAAGAGCAGGAACCGTTCCAGGAGGAGATTTACGATTTTGGTGGAGTGAATGTAAAGTCTTGTGCTTCGATCGCGCTGAAGAAGAGTGTTGAGAAGGGTATGCTTCCACCGAGCTCGTTAGCTGTTTCACCTGGCATACCGGCGAATGCTGGTGCCAACTTTGCTCTACCACCACCGTACAGTTCGGCTAGCAAGCAGCAACAGGCAGCAGCCAATCAGCAATTGCAAGGTACACCGCAGCGTGCGATCTGGGGTGGTTCCAATACCGGAAGTGTTGGAATGCATCAGCAGATGTACATGCAACAGTCACAGGTTCAACCAGGAGGAGGAGGAGGTCCAGGAATGGGCCCAATCATTGGAATTGCTTCGTCCCAGCAGGTTCAGATCCCAATGAAGATATCCCATAGCCAACCGGTTCAAGCGCATCCAGTGCAACAGCAGCAACAGCAACATCAACATCAACAAATGCTTGATCATAACCAGCAACAGCAACAACCAGCGCAGGTGTCTATCGGATTCTCTACTCTGTTTTATCAGTCTTCTACCACCTGTGGAATGACCAATATTGCTAAAAGATACATTTGTTTTTCGTTGGTTTTGTTCGTTTTGTTTTTAGCAATTGGATTTTTTCTCTTTCTTTTCGAGCTCCGCGTAATGCTTTTCCCATCATCATCCTCATCATTTTATTATACGTTTTTTATGTGTGATTTTTTGGTCTAATATTATTGTATTTAACCTTATTAGGCGTTTATGTTTCTGTTCTTTGTTTGTTGTGTTTTCGATGGTAGCTACCTAGTGCTACCATTTTATTTTCGTTTTCTCTCTCTTTGTTTTGTTCCATTCTGACAAACCTTCTTTTCTTTTGGTTTTAAACGTAAAATCATTAGCATGTGGTTAGCAATGTTTTGTTTGTTATTTAGAGATTTTTTCCGTATCAGTATTCTTTCGGTTTTAGCTGGTTTTAGTCGTAAATTTTGCACTTTATTTTACATTAAGAACACTTTCATCTTACACAAAATGTTTTTCTAGTTGCAGGAAACACAACAACAGCTCGAGGAGAAACTACGCAAACAGCAACAAGAGAGTGAAATCGATTCCAAATGGTTACAGCAGGAGGAGAACAATCTCAAGAAGCGGTTGAGTTTAATTACTGCTAATGCCGCTAGCATGTCACTCGATCAACAGACGGCGGCAGCAGGCCCGATGATGGAGGGTAGCACACCGCCCATCAACGGTGGTGGTTCATCGCTGTCCGGGAGCTACCATTCACAGCAGAGTCCACACTTTTCGCCACAAAACACAATGTCTGGGCCGCAAAGCTTGGGCGATCACTATCCTACCACACCGAACACGAGCGATTCAAGGTAAGGCAGCTTTTCTTCTTCTTGGCCGTAAGGTCATGCCGGCCATCGAATGGCTTTAATTAAAATTAAAATTCTTTAATAAAGTTTAATAAAAAATTTAAATTCTTAATAAAAATTCAATTCTTAATAATAATACAAAATTAAAAATTTTCTTGTTTAATTAAAATTCTTTTCGTCCCTCACTAGACCTCACACACCAGGATCTGGTGGCGGTGGCAGTGGCAGTGGTGGCATGATCAAATCCAAAAGCTCATCCATGGAGCGCTGCACCACGCCACAGTCCAGCGATGAGAAGTTTGCGGTGAAAAAGGTGGAACCAACCAAAACGATGCCACTCGATCGGACGAACGATATGGTGTACAACGCGACGACAAGTGTGGTGAAATCCATCATGGCGCTCAGCCAGGGTGTGGACCGAGCACAAGCGGCAGAATATTTGAATCTGGTGCGAAATGTGGGCTTTGAATTGCGCGATCTGCTAGGTGCGGTCGATCAGCTGTCGGCCAGTTTCCCTCCACAACGCTACAAGTAAGGGCTGATGTTATTTGTTGTCATTATGGCGAACAGGTTATAATTCTTTTATTTGTAATCTTTTTTTTCTCTCCACACAGGGAAGTAGAGATGGCACACAAAGTATTATCCAAAGACATGTATGAACTAGTTACGGCCATGCGGCTAGCACAGCAGTACAGCGAAACGACACTGGATGCCGAGTATCGCAAGTACGTGCGCACGAAAGAGTCTCATATTAGTATTTCGTACTAAAAATTATAATTTCTTACCACCAACAGAAGTATGCTGTCCGCAGCTCATGTACTAGCAATGGATGCCAAAAACCTGCTCGACGTCGTCGATTCTATACGCGTGCGCTATCCAAACCTCTTCCCGCAGCAGCAGGCGCAGCAGCAACCGAGCGCACCCTCAAGTCCAACGCAACGCCAACAACACACAGTCCATCCGTCCAACACCCAGCCCCCCATGTTTGCCCAACAGCAACATTCGTTCGATCAATCGCAACTGCTGATGATGGGCGAATGTTATCAAAATCTTCAACCAAAGCAACCGATGCTGGCACACAGCTCACCACCGACGTCGCTCACACATTCCTACGACCCATCGGCTCCAGTCGGCCAATCTGGGATGATGATGCTACCTGGCACCGGGTATCAACAGCAGAGCGGAATCTACGATAATGAGTGCATCATCAGCAGCCAACAACAGCAGCAATCCACTGATGGTGGTAAGCTCAAGAAACCTTTAATTGCTGCCAAACCACCGTCAGTCGTTGCGATGGCTTCGGTCAAGCTAAAACCCGCTGCAACGGTACCGATCGATGTTCCCGGCAGCACCACCACCACGGATGGGAATAGTGGTGAGCTGTACTCAAACTCACCGACGTCCCAGATGAGTCCGAATGGTTCGTCGGTCCAGCTAAACGCCGCAGACATTAAACTACCCGATCCCGTTTCGTGTACGATCGTGCAGGAAAATCTACTTGCCGCCAACAATCAAAAGGTAATGGCCACGAATAAGCTAGGTGGTTAGAATTCGAAGCAGTGCGTAATTTATGGACGCCCCCCCTAAGCGTGTGAAGGGTATTTAGGAGATTCTTTCTCGAAAATAAATATAGCAAAATGAACGTTTGCGAACGCGGAAGTGACGATAATGTGGCACGTGAAGGAAGTATAACACTCGAATGTACTTGAAAAATTACGCAAAACAACAGCATTAAGAAGCGGATCAAAAGGTAAGCAGTAAATAGGAATTTTATTGCTGCAAAGTAGGTTGCAATTATAGTTCCAGCAACAATGCAATAGAGTGAGCTAGAGCGAGAGAGAGAAAGGAAAAGGAAAATACGGTCAAGTTCTGCTCGCTAGTGTGTGTGTGTGTAGGCTACAGTCCGATCAGTATGCGTACAAGTATATGCTAGAAGATAAAGCATCATTTTATTTTAATGTAGCTCCGGAAACAAAGGGGTAAAGTTGATGACCATGATAATAAGACAACAATGGAAAAGTTTATAATAAAAAAAAGAAAAGAGATGATGTACACATATAGACACAATTTAAAATCAAGCCTCTAATACACATTCAGTTTGACCATTAAAGTCGTTTGGATAGGTTCTGCTTAGAAGTAGTTTGACGGATTACGCTAAATCTAGTTAAAAAAGCCTTTTTTTTACTAGTGGTGGAGTGTTCAAATTTTTAGGCAAATTTGAGTATTTAAATTATACATCATGTTTAATTTCTTTGAGTGTTCCAAATTAAAAATTCTATCATTTTTACACACAAAATAGAAAAATAGAAGAAACGTCGACCATTCCCCTTCTTTAAAATGGACCATACTTGCGATGGAATTGTTTCCATAACTAATAACAACTACCACCACCAACAGAAAGGAAAAGATCAAAAAGACTTATAAAACAATCAGCAATACACACACCCAACACAGAACGGTGCGTGCAACTTAGAATGGTTAGAAGACTTTTTATCACAAGTTTTCCTACCACTTTCTTCATTTTGGATTGATTTTCCCGGTGTTTTTTTGTGTGTGCGTACGTGTTATTGAAGCACACTTATTGTGTGTTATTATCCTATCTAAGATTTCGAAAGACCTTTTTACACAGTGTAAGTAGCCGCCGCGGAAAGAATATTTGCTGTAAAAACTGTAAAAGATTCGGTTTGTGTTATTTTGCTTTGCGTCTTTAAACTGATCCCATAAATGTAACATCCATAATGCGAGCTTTTGTTTTACTTTTAATCTTTAGCATAACAATTAGTGCATTAATTCTAATCCAAGCCCATTTGAGGGTTCTTATTTATTGTCTACAAATCACTCATACAAAAATGTATCTGTATATTCAAATTATTCGGTTAACGATATTATGTACTACGCGTGAGTGTGTAATTTGGTTTGTGTCACTTTAACTGGTACTAAAACTAATCCGCTAATCCGCTACTCAGAAACACACATACAAAAAAAAAAAGTTGAATAAAACAACACGATCAAAGCTACTTTACCGCATACCAGCCGTGGAAGCAGTTTATAAACATTCCACACAAAAAATATAGTCAATGATGTGCGCTGCGCTTTTCGAATTGCTGCATTTAATAACGCTTTAACGGCGCATAGAAAATCGCATTGCGAACTAGCTTTTGGAACTATCCCGAACCTATCTTAACCCATTTTCAAATAAAAGCCTAACAAAAGTAGCAGCTGTAAATAGAGTCGAAGGAGGGAAAAATGAAAAAAATTATGAGCTATGGAATTAACGAGCAAAGAGTTTTCTGTTTTTGTGTGGGTTTGTGTTGTCTAAGAAAAAAAGAAACCAGAACGTAACCTCACTAAGTTACTTACTCTATCCTTTTTCGCGGGTGGTACATCTTAAATGGAATCAAAACATCATCAATAGAAGCAAAGAAACAAAAAGTTAACGTAATGCTTGATGAAAACAATAACTAAAAAGCTACTAAACATAAACTTTAGGATGTGCTCTGTAACAGGAGCGTAACAGTTGTAGTTGTACATCATAAGAAGCAAAATACTAAAAGTGTTTTCCCGTGTACTCCTTCTTGCATGATGAAAATTAACAAGCAGGGCATATACGCTGACTGTACCGTATAACTAAATCCTTTTTTCTCTCCATCGGACATGGGCAGTTATTAAACAGAAACGTTGCAACTCATCTACCGCCATGTCCAAGCGCCATTTTCCTTCGGTCCCTCTCTATAGTTCCGTTTATTTGTTTAGTTTTTTGTAGACCGCAAATTGGTGGACATTTATCCAGGAAAATAAAACCAACGCATCAGAAATTTATTAAATTCTTACTTATTATACTTATACTTACTTACTTACTTACATACAAGAGTCTTATAAATAACAGGGGAATATTTTAAATCGTTTCTTTCGCAGGATTATATAAGATATACGTATATCCCTGTTTTTGAAAATAGGTAAGTACTGTAACTGGCTAAAAAAGGGTGGAAATGATCGATATCACACGAATTAAATTATCAGAGTTGCACAATACGGGTTCCAAGATCCGGGTTTAATCCGAAATTATTGATAATGGGCCAGTATAACCCAGAAATCGAGGGTTGGGATGCTGATTTGAGAGAATCCATTCTAGATAGGTTTGCTTGCAGATTTTTGGTAACAGGAGAGTATGCAAATGAGCTGGACACATCCTGTTGCTGATGATCAATTATTGTCTTCATTAAATGCATCGAAAGAACTATCAACAGCATTCTAAAGAACGCTTGATTCCTTGGATTCTACGAATATTACCTTTATTCTCTCGTGTCCTAAATAGAAACCTCTGCTTTATCTCTGTTTTTATTACCTTTTTAGCTTAGTTAGTTTCCAATTCTGTTCGCCAGCAATTGAGTAAATGACTTCAAATAACATCAAAGATAACTTAACTATTAATGCCTGCTACAAAAATTCCAATGTGATGGCATCATCGCTCGTTTACTGGACCTGCTCATTTTTTACCATAGAACCAGTTTTAACAGTTCACAGAATTGTTGGGAATTCCTCTCCCCACAAGGTAATTACATTGACAAACAGACCAAGCGTGTTGTTCGGTCAATGGCTCGAACTGTGGGCTAGGTCATGAACAGCCTGCAGAAACGTAACCCGACCGGCTACAGAGGTGTGCATGTTGTTATTAAGAGTGGTGAAAAGACCCATCCAACGGTATGCCGGACGCCAGCATCGGACCAGGAATGGCCGAGTTATCGCTGATTTTCCACAAGAGTGTTTTGGTTTTTCCTCAATAACTGGGCGAAGGGGTGGAGGTATCGCTTTGAGGTGTTGTACAAAAAGATGCGCGGCCCAAAGGCGCATCCAACGGTATGCCGGACGCCAGAATCGAACCAGGAATGACCGAGTTATCGCCGATTTTCTACGGGAATGTTTTGGTTTTTCCTCAATAACTGGGCGAAGGGGTGGAGGGATCGCTTTGAGGTGTTCTACAAAAAGATGCGCGGCCCAAAGGCGCATCTAACGGTATGCCGGACGCCAGGATCGGACCAGGAATGGCCGAGTTATCGTCGATTTTCCACGGGAATGTTTTAGTTTTTCCTCAATAACTGGGCGAAGGGGTGGAGGGATCGCTTTGAGGTGTTCTACAAAAAGATGCGCGGCCCAAAGGCGCATCCAACGGTATGCCGGACGCCAAGATCGAACCAGGAATGGCCGAGTTATCGCCGATTTTCCACGGGAATGCTGCTGGCGGAATTTCCCGGAAATACCTGGAAAATCCTCCTTAATCCCATTCGATATCAAAAATCACGTTTTGGAGGTATTTTAAACGATTTTTAATGAACGGAATAAAAATGAGAGGAAATTACTTAAAATTGAAGGAAAAGTTTAAATTGTGCCGCCAAAAATTCGTCTTGTCGGAAAGAAATTATTTTCCAACCCGTTTTTAAAATTTCCATTTGCTACCTCCTCGGATTCATGCTCTCCTGTTACTCCTGGTCGGATTTTGCCGCATCAAAATTGGCCAAATTTCGGCCGAAAATCTGCCACCGGGAGCGACTTGTAGTAACAGGAGAACATGTTTCCGAGGAGGTAGCTCGGGTCGGCCGAAAAATCGAAAATCCAATCTTAACATCCAAAATCAGTTTTAAAATCTCGAGGCAAAAATTTTAGTTGAATTTCAAACTTAAAATTTCCAACCCAAATTTAAAACTGACTTTGGATTTTAAAACTGATTTTGGAAATTTGGCCGATCCGAGCTACCTCCACGAAATCATGCTCTCCTGTTACTCCTGGTCGGATTTTTGTGGAAAAAATCTGGAAATTTTGGGCAAATATCCGGAAATTTTTAAGCGGCAAAATTCAACCAGGAGTAACAGGAGAGCATGAATCCGAGGAGGTAGCAAATGGAAATTTTAAAAACCGATTGGAAAATAATTTCTCTCCGACAAGACAAATATTTGGCGGCACATTTTAAACTTTTTCTCCAATTTTAAGTAATTTCCGCTCATTTTTGTTTCGTTCATTAAAAATCGTTTAAAATACCTCCAAAACGTGATTTTTATTATCGAATGGGATTAAGGAGGATTTTCCAGGTACTCCCGGGAAATTCCACCATCAGCATTCCCGTGGAAAATCGGTGATAACTCGGCCATTCCTGGTCTGATCCTGGCGTCCGGCATACTGTTGGATGCGTCTTTGGGCCGCACTACTTTTTGCAGAACACCTCAACCCGATCCCTCCACCCCATCACCTAGTTATATCGGAAAAACCAAAACATTCCCGTGGAAAATCGGCGATAACTCGGTCATTCCTGGTCCAATGCTGGCGTCCGGCATACCGTTGCATGGGTCTTTAAGCCGTCCACCTTTTTGTAGAACACCTCAACCCGATCCCTCCACCCCCTCACCTAGTTATTGAGGAAAAACCAAAACATTCCCGTGGAAAATCGACGATAACTTGGCCATTCCTGGTCCGATGCTGGCGTCCGGCATACTGTTGCATGGGTCTTTAAGCCGTCCACCTTTTTGTAGAACACCTCAACCCGATCCCTCCACCCCCTCACCTAGTTATTGAGGAAAAACCAAAACATTCCCGTGGAAAATCGACGATAACTCGGCCATTCCTGGTCCGATCCTGGCGTCCGGCATACCGTTGCATGGGTCTTTAAGCCGTCCACCTTTTTGTAGAACACCTCAACCCGATCCCTCCACCCCCTCACCTAGTTATTGAGGAAAAACCAAAACATTCCCGTGGAAAATCGACGATAGCTCGGCCATTCCTGGTCCGATCCTGGCGTCCGGCATACCGTTGGATGGGTCTTTAAGCTGTCCACCTTTTTGTAGAACATCTCCACCCAATACCTCCATCCCTTCACCTAGTTATTGAGGAAAAACCAAAACATTCCCGTGGAAAATCGACGATAACTCGGCCATTCCTGGTTCGATGCTGTCGTCCGGCATACCGATAGATGCGTCATTGAACTGGCCACCTTTTTGTAGAACACCTCAACCCGATCCTTCAACCCCCTCACCTAGTAATTGAGGAAAAACCAAAACATTCCCGTGGAAAATCGACGATAACTCGGCCATTCCTGGTCCGATGCTGGCATCCGGCATACCGTTGGATGGATCTTTAAGCCGTCCACCTTTTTGTAGAACACCTCAACCCGATCCCTCCACCCCCTCACCTAGTTATTGAGGAAAAACCAAAACATTCCCGTGGAAAATCGACGATAACTCGGCCATTCCTGGTCCGATCCTGGCGTCCGGCATACCGTTGCATGGGTCTTTAAGCCGTCCACCTTTTTGTAGAACACCTCAACCCGATCCCTCCACCCCCTCACCTAGTTATTGAGGAAAAACCAAAACATTCCCGTGGAAAATCGACGATAGCTCGGCCATTCCTGGTCCGATCCTGGCGTCCGGCATACCGTTGCATGGGTCTTTAAGCCGTCCACCTTTTTGTAGAACATCTCCACCCAATACCTCCATCCCTTCACCTAGTTATTGAGGAAAAACCAAAACATTCCCGTGGAAAATCGACGATAACTCGGTCATTCCTGGTTCGATGCTGTCGTCCGGCATACCGATAGATGCGTCATTGAACTGGCCACCTTTTTGTAGAACACCTCAACCCGATCCTTCAACCCCCTCACCTAGTAATTGAGGAAAAACCAAAACATTCCCGTGGAAAATCGACGATAACTCGGCCATTCCTGGTCCGATGCTGTCGTCCGGCATACCGTTGGATGGATCTTTAAGCCGTCCACCTTTTTGTAGAACACCTCAACCCGATCCCTCCACCCCCTCACCTAGTTATTGAGGAAAAACCAAAACATTCCCGTGGAAAATCGACGATAACTCGGCCATTCCTGGTCCGATCCTGGCGTCCGGCATACCGTTGCATGGGTCTTTAAGCCGTCCACCTTTTTGTAGAACATCTCAACCCGATCCCTCCACCCCCTCACCTAGTTATTGAGGAAAAACCAAAACATTCCCGTGGAAAATCGACGATAGCTCGGCCATTCCTGGTCCGATCCTGGCGTCCGGCATACCGTTGGATGGGTCTTTAAGCTGTCCACCTTTTTGTAGAACATCTCCACCCAATACCTCCACCCCTTCGCCCAGTTATTGAGGAAAAACCAAAACATTCCCGTGGAAAATCGACGATAACTCGGCCATTCCTGGTTCGATGCTGTCGTCCGGCATACCGATAGATGCGTCATTGAACTGGCCACCTTTTTGTAGAACACCTCAACCCGATCCTTCAACCCCCTCACCTAGTAATTGAGGAAAAACCAAAACATTCCCGTGGAAAATCGACGATAACTCGGCCATTCCTGGTCCGATCCTGGCGTCCGGCATACCGTTGCATGGATCTTTAAGCTGTCCACCTTTTTGTAGAACACCTCAACCCGATCCCTCCACCCCCTCACCTAGTTATTGAGGAAAAACCAAAACATTCCCGTGGAAAATCGACGATAGCTCGGCCATTCCTGGTCCGATCCTGGCGTCCGGCATACCGTTGGATGGGTCTTTAAGCTGTCCACCTTTTTGTAGAACATCTCCACCCAATACCTCCATCCCTTCACCTAGTTATTGAGGAAAAACCAAAACATTCCCGTGGAAAATCGACGATAACTCGGCCATTCCTGGTTCGATGCTGTCGTCCGGCATACCGATAGATGCGTCATTGAACTGGCCACCTTTTTGTAGAACACCTCAACCCGATCCTTCAACCCCCTCACCTAGTAATTGAGGAAAAACCAAAACATTCCCGTGGAAAATCGACGATAACTCGGCCATTCCTGGTCCGATGCTGGCATCCGGCATACCGTTGGATGGATCTTTAAGCCGTCCACCTTTTTGTAGAACACCTCAACCCGATCCCTCCACCCCCTCACCTAGTTATTGAGGAAAAACCAAAACATTCCCGTGGAAAATCGACGATAACTCGGCCATTCCTGGTCCGATCCTGGCGTCCGGCATACCGTTGCATGGGTCTTTAAGCCGTCCACCTTTTTGTAGAACACCTCAACCCGATCCCTCCACCCCCTCACCTAGTTATTGAGGAAAAACCAAAACATTCCCGTGGAAAATCGACGATAGCTCGGCCATTCCTGGTCCGATCCTGGCGTCCGGCATACCGTTGGATGGGTCTTTAAGCTGTCCACCTTTTTGTAGAACATCTCCACCCAATACCTCCATCCCTTCACCTAGTTATTGAGGAAAAACCAAAACATTCCCGTGGAAAATCGACGATAACTCGGCCATTCCTGGTTCGATGCTGTCGTCCGGCATACCGATAGATGCGTCATTGAACTGGCCACCTTTTTGTAGAACACCTCAACCCGATCCTTCAACCCCCTCACCTAGTAATTGAGGAAAAACCAAAACATTCCCGTGGAAAATCGACGATAACTCGGCCATTCCTGGTCCGATGCTGGCATCCGGCATACCGTTGGATGGATCTTTAAGCCGTCCACCTTTTTGTAGAACACCTCAACCCGATCCCTCCACCCCCTCACCTAGTTATTGAGGAAAAACCAAAACATTCCCGTGGAAAATCGACGATAACTCGGCCATTCCTGGTCCGATCCTGGCGTCCGGCATACCGTTGCATGGGTCTTTAAGCCGTCCACCTTTTTGTAGAACACCTCAACCCGATCCCTCCACCCCCTCACCTAGTTATTGAGGAAAAACCAAAACATTCCCGTGGAAAATCGACGATAGCTCGGCCATTCCTGGTCCGATCCTGGCGTCCGGCATACCGTTGGATGGGTCTTTAAGCTGTCCACCTTTTTGTAGAACATCTCCACCCAATACCTCCATCCCTTCACCTAGTAATTGAGGAAAAACCAAAACATTCCCGTGGAAAATCGACGATAACTTGGCCATTCCTGGTCCGATGCTGGCATCCGGCATACCGTTGGATGGATCTTTAAGCCGTCCACCTTTTTGTAGAACATCTCAACCCGATCCCTCCACCCCCTCACCTAGTTATTGAGGAAAAACCAAAACATTCCCGTGGAAAATCGACGATAACTCGGCCATTCCTGGTCCGATGCTGTCGTCCGGCATATTGATGGATGCGTCATTGAACTGGCCACCTTTTTGTAGAACACCTCAACCCGATCCTTCAACCCCCTCACCTAGTAATTGAGGAAAAACCAAAACATTCCCGTGGAAAATCGACGATAACTTGGCCATTCCTGGTCCGATGCTGGCATCCGGCATACCATTGGATGGATCTTTAAGCCGTCCACCTTTTTGTAGAACACCTCAACCCGATCCCTCCACCCCCTCACCTAGTTATTGAGGAAAAACCAAAACATTCCCGTGGAAAATCGACGATAACTCGGCCATTCCTGGTCCGATCCTGGCGTCCGGCATACCGTTGGATGCGTCATTGAGCTGTCCACCTTTTTGTAGAACACCTCAACCCGATCCCTCCACCCCCTCACCTAGTTATTGAGGAAAAACCAAAACATTCCCGTGGAAAATCGACGATAACTCGGCCATTCCTGGTCCGATCCTGGCGTCCGGCATACCGTTGGATGGGTCTTTAAGCTGTCCACCTTTTTGTAAAACATCTTCACCCAATACCTCCATCCCTTCACCTAGTTATTGAGGAAAAACCAAAACATTCCCGTGGAAAATCGACGATAACTCGGCCATTCCTGGTCCGATCCTGGCGTCCGGCATACCGATGGATGGGTCTTTAAGCCATCCACGTTTTTGTAGAACATCTCCACCCGATCCCTCCACCCCCTCACCTAGTTATTGAGGAAAAACCAAAACATTCCCGTGGAAAATCGACGATAACTCGGCCATTCCTGGTCCGATCCTGGCGTCTGGCATACCGTTGAATGGATCTTTAAGCCGTCGACCTTTTTGTAGAACACCTCAACCCGATCCCTCCACCCCATCACCCAGTTATATCGGAAAAACCAAAACATTCCCGTGGAAAATCGACGATAACTCGGCCATTCCTGGTCCGATGCTGGCGTCCAGCATACCGATTGATGGATCTTTAAGCCGCCCACCTTTTTGTAGAACACCTTAACCCGATCCCTCCACCCCTCACCCAGTTATTGAGGAAAAACTAAAACATTCCCGTGGAAAATCAGCGATAACTCGGCCATTCATGGTCCAATGCTGCTGTTATTTTGTCGGTGTGGATGAAGGTAAACCTATGAAAATTCAGGCAATCTTTGTCCTTTATTTTAAATGTAATCGATAGACAAATTGAACCCCTGTCGATCTTCTACGTATTACCGGGACGCCTTATACGATGCAACTAACGATGCCCTAGGTAGGTCATGGTTCCCCTGTCCAGCGAGGCCATTGAGGGTCATCAACTCCTCCCATAGGTTAATCCACCACTGGCTGTAAACATTACGCATTGCATCCTGCGTATTGGTTGGGTTTTACTGGCAATAACTCAATACGCCTACGTGGAGAGCCCAGCTTAAAGTCTCCGTTTCTTTCAGGAAGAATTATTCGAGTTCTTCGTGCAGTGTGTCCATGGGTGCATATAAATGAAGAATTTGTTGTTGTGTTGTGTTCTCAAAGAAAACTAGTTCCCTTTTGACCTGATCTTAACGAAATTGGAAACCCTCTAAAGAACATATCGAATAATAGATGAGCTTTCTCGACACAAACGTACAGTTTAGAGCAGCTCTGCTATTTAAATCACGCATTCCATCCACAAATCGCTAGAAGGCAATCAGAAACTTTTGCTGCTTCTTTTTTTCTCGCTCCCCAATAAAATGATCATAAATCTTGACTAGTCCCATCCGTGCTCGCTGGCAAGAATGCAGTAAGGATGGGAATGGATCACGCGAGAAGCATCTCAAGCAAGTTCAAAAGAGCACACACTGAAACGGTGACAACGACTCGGGCAAGGTGGGGTGGGCTTACCTCAGCGCATAAGGTTGACGTCATGTGTGGTGCTGCGATCATCAACGATTACTTCGGTGTTCGTGCACTAACCGGTCCGTTGGCGATATTCTATAAAGATTGAAATGATATCACATTTCAACATAAGAAAATAAACCTCTATCGGATATTCAAAGGGAAATAGCTCTCTCCTCGGTACGGCTAGTGTCGCCTCACGATACACCACACACGCACACACAACACAATAAAGCATCAGAAGAGATGCAAAACACAACAAGATCCGAGAGCGGACGAAAAACAAGCTTTTATTAAGGCTTGCTGCTCCCTTCTTCTTAAAAGGCACAGACGCCTGCCAACCGGAGCGCTCACTTCGAGATCAGTCGTCAAGATCAACGCGAGCGAAGCGGACGCCTTATCCTTTTGCTGCGTGGAACTGTGTGTGACTTCGGTGCTACATCCGGTCCTGTTGTCGCGTAGGTTGTTAGAGTGCAGAGTGATTCTTTCCCAAAATGGTGCCGAAAGCGTTCGTGATCGTCTGCCTGTGCTTGTTGGCTGTCGGAAGCTTGAGCAGTGTTTGGGCTGATGTTTCTCACATCGGTAAGTGCCACAGGAATACAATTGCATCTTTTTGATCGCAAACACACGATTGCCGTGTGACCTCACCCCACGAGTGACGAGTTCTAAGTGCTAAAACCCGGGCTGTGAGAAGTTTTGCATCCAGCAGTGTCACATGCACTCTTGATAATGATTTATTTGCATTGTGTGTGTGTGCCTGTGTAAAAAAAAAAACCCTTTAGGTCTAGCCTTTGTGACAACTTAATCTCCATCACGGTTCTCTCGATAATTGTTTCACAAGCAGTTGTAATCCGGAAATGTCCGCTTCGATATGACATCATGTACCGTGGCTCCAGACAAGCTTTAATCTTTGAACGGCTTTTCCAACCAGTTCGTCTAGACTTGTCATCAAAAACAAGCGGCCAAGACAAGACCAAGAACTTTAGTAACATAATCATAGCGAGATAAGTAAAACAAAGACGGGCCCAAAGTGTCCAGAAGCAACCGGTTTCGTTTTGTTCCGTTCCGCACAGTTCTTTCGCGATTACTTTGCCCGTCAATCTGCAATAGGGTTTTTGATCCTTCGCTTCTTGCGAATGTACAGTAATGGTCATAAAAATGGAACCATCTGTTATGTTTTACGGTGTGCTATGGTATTGGTTTATTTAAAAAAAAAAATATTCTAAAATGTTTATTCACATTTTCAATAAAATTTATGAGTGTCTTCAATTTAAATGTACAAAAGATCAAGTCAAGTGCCTCAATGATGGTTGTTGCTCTGAGCTTTATTGATCACAACCTCATAAACCTTGGTGTCTCTTATGTAGTCCTCGCCAAGCGTACCAAACGTAATCTAAATTGTTGCCCTTTACATATCACAAACCGCTAAGCTTTGAGAATAATTAAGTTCTTCTTTTAGACCGCACAATTTCGATAGATTCTTAAACAGCGGCTGGTCGGCTTGCCTTTACTTCTTCGGCCACCGCTGTACTATGACTCTTATGTGTGACTCTTTAATCGGCCCATTTGTTTACGCGACGCTCGCTCTTGACGGTTGTCACTTGGCCTTGGTGAGGTTGTTTTTGCTTCGCACAACCTATCCCTGCCCAAATCCAGCTGCTGCGGCCCGTTTTGGAACCGGTTCCGGTCTCACTACTGGCGCAGATGCGGGAGAAAGGAACTGCAAAGTTGGTGGAGGCGAAGCATCAAGACGGGATCAAAGCATTTCGCCTATTTCGGCACAGATGACTCTTGGTTTCTTTTTTTTTCGCTGTTGTCTGCCGCCAAACTTATCATCTCGGAGGGGGGACGATTCCGTTTAATAACGGGACGGTGGGTTTTCGTGGCATGCGCGTACGATGATTAATTGCGTTTTATTCCGCGGGTCGGACAGCAAGAAGTCAAGGAAATGTCCTGAAGGCATTTGCTCTTGAAGGGTGTACTGTTATTATCATGTGTGAATTGTTTTGTCACTTTAGACCATTTATCCTTCGCCTTATTTTCTTTGTCATAATTATCTTCTTGTTTCATCGTTTTTGGTCCGTCGTATTTCTTGGTTAGAAATATCTGTTCTCTTTGTTGGTCTGTTATTAAACATAAACAAGGAGATTTTCGCTTGAAAAAATCAGTCAATTTAGATTTAATTTTTACATAAATCCCACACAAGACAAAAATGATGTCAATAAATCAAGGCACTTGCTTACTTTAGGAGGACTTCTCGTTATATTTTAGGTTAACTTTTGGTTACTGATTTAATTTATAGCTGGCGAACCTTTTCCTCTTGTTAAATGTTGCTTATTCCATTAATAGAGCAGTGAGTTTAACGATAGGTTAAGAGAGAGATCTCGTTGCTATCCAAGACGTCTCGTCTATAAGGAGATCTTATAGAGTTATAGCTACAGGGCGTTCGGGATATTTTGACCCGTCACCTACGGAGAAAGAAAAATTTTTTTTTTGCAAAATTAATCATCGGGGAATTTTTTTGTTTTAGAAATAGAAGCTTATCATGTATTTTATTCATTTTATTCAAAATATCCCCCCTCGGCTTCTATTACGGTTTCCACCCGTCTCCGGAACCGGGAACAAGCCCTGGCGACAGTTTCGCGGGGTAGGGCCGCGAAAACGGACCTGATTTTCGCCATCAGCTCCGCCTTGGTGTTGCTAGAGGTTCTTTTGATGCCCCGTTCCACCGCGCTCCACACAACATAATCCATTGGATTAAGATCCGGGGAGCTGGGTGGCCACACATTCGGCGCGGTGAAGTCGTTGAAATTGGCCGCCAACCACTTTATCGTTTTGGAGGTTTTAGAGGCGCTTGTAAGAGAAGTACCGGAGGCCTTCTCGTCATTCAGGGCCATTTTCATCGTGGATGGTGCCACCCCCATCTCACGTGCCAACGGCCAAATTCCGATCCCCGGATTTTCCATCACGCGCGCCTGGAGGTCAGCCAGGAAAGCGTCGGTCCGCACGCAATCCCGCCGCTGAGAATGTTGTTTGCAAATCGATCACGAGTTATAAACAAAAATGTAACTGTCAAAATTATTATATCATTTCTCTAGCACCCACTCGCCCTCACCCAAAGATCCTCACAAACTCTTAATTCACCATTCAACGTGAACTTCAACAAATCATTACGAAGGATAAAAGTGAAGGAAATATTACTGTAACAGTCAATAATGAACAGATGATCAGTATCTTAATTCAGAGAACCAGTCAATCAAGACATTAGAATGCAAAAAATATTAAGCTTACTACGTGCAAAGGTCTTATCCAACAATAATCATACCATTTCAATAAAAGATTGATCGGCCATTTCATGCGCCATTCAGCGCATGTTTACAGCTTTACCCTGACCAAGTGCTCTGTAGGAAGAACCACATGAATGTTGCATAATAACCATAAGGAGAGAGCTGTACATTACTCATCCATCGCATCCATCGGACAAATCCTGCTATTATTATGTCCGACGTTTATTCCGATATGATTGATTTAAATGCTCCTACCGTTTCTTACTTATAATCAGCTCTTTATACACACACTCAATCACTACTTGTGTGATGAAGATAAGCCATCTTAGCCGTTGTGAATAAGATGATGGCAATTGTATGTAATCATCTGGACACCTTTATGTACATTGTAGCGTCATAAATCGTACCGGTTGAAGGTCGCCTTTCGCGCTATTTGAGGACATAATAGAACGGACACATACACACATCATGCATAATGGTGCAGGGCTTTACTTCCGGGTTGGGTTACTGATATTTTGTCTACCTTTAGACGAGTGATTAATAAATGGGTTTTTTTTCTCATTTTCATTCCTCTACAGCTCCCGCACCGCTAGAGGATCCTGTCACCGACGTTTGTCTGTCCTGTATCTGTGAGGCGTCGTCTGGATGTGATGCGTCGCTAAAGTGCAATGGAGATGTTTGTGGCATGTTCCGCATTACCTGGGCGTATTGGGCCGATGCCGGTAAGCCTGTCCAGCAGGGTGATTCTCCCGATTCTCAGAATGGTGCGTAACAATGCGGCAAATGATGATGAAAAAGCTGTTTTGTATTAACATTTTATGATAATTCTTGCAGCTTATTCAAACTGTGCCAACGAACCGTACTGTGCCGCCAGAACCGTGCAGGGTTACATGAGGAAGTTTGGACAGGTAAGATAGAAATATTACTATTAGTTGAGGTTTAGTAGTGACAAAACTCCTTCCCGAAATAGGACTGCAATGGTGACGGTACGATTGATTGCTTCGATCACGCAATCATCCACAAACTGGGAGGCTACAACTGCAAGAACCAGGTACCGATCGTCTACCAGTCAAAGATCGATGAGTGCATCCAGCGAAAGGCGGTCGAGTATGGTGCCGTCCGTCAGTAGGCACGTTCTGCCATTTATTTATATTATTATATTTAAATTCGATCGGTCGTTTCCCATCTCTCTTTCGCATGTCGATTTAATACCCTTTTCTGTGAAGAATTCTAAAAAATAAATCCACAAAAAACGACATTTTATGACTTTAACGTATCTTTATTTGTCAAAAGCTATTGTGGCTCTGTTCGGTTTTCGGCTCATATTTTTTCTTTGTAATAGTCATGCCAGGAAGGTTTGTTAGATATAGGTATTTTTTTCTACCATTGCGGCTGTTAAAAAAAGAACTTAATCTTACATGATCTTTCAAAACAACACAAACAACATATTGCCTCCAACGAGGATCCCCCGGTTTCGTTGATCGAAAGTTTTTCCCTACGGTACAATTGTTCGAATAATTCCCTTTCTCATCGCTTCAGTCGTCGCTTAAACTCACACACATCGGTTTACCTTGCTTCAGCTAAACAACAATCACCTAATAATGAGCAAACTTTGTCCTTCTTTGTAGTGAATAAAGCGATCGCTAAAGGAAAGAAAGGAGTCAAATGGAAAATGTATTCAATTTGCAATGTCTGCTCGTTCAGCTTATAATTCATCACAAGTGTTCATGGCATCGATTGTTTGGTTTGTTACTATAAAAAGGAAAGACTTTTTGTGATTAAAATGTGTTTTTCCTCATTTTGAGGTGTTCAAACTCATGATCTTGTGGTTGATTTTTATCTGCCCCCAAAGGTATGCAATATGTATGCTCGTGAAATTGAAAGCTTCAACGTAGAGCATTATATTGCATACTTTTGGGCGGGCTTTTAAATCAGAAACATAAAACAAACAGCCGTTCGAAGAAGTGCACTGAAAGTTGCAAAATTACTATGGTTTTTTTTCCTAACTTTTCTAAACGAGGAAGTAATACTGTAAATTTTGAACAAAGCCAATTTGTTTTCAAATAAAAAACACATTTTTTCACATTGTTGCACGCTTCCTGCTTCCTGCATTGATGCAATCTTTTTTTGTTGTTGTATTTATTAGCTTGTTCTGATTTATCGTCTTTTTTATTTAGGAGGTAGCTTTTCTGTGTCTTCTCCTTCTTCCTCCTTCTACTTTACTATTAGTGTTACTATTTTTTCTGTTTTTCTGAATTTTGTGAAGTTTTTTCTCTGTCAATTGTTTTATTCCTAGAGGAGAATGTTCGTGTTGAAAAACGTTTCGTGAACGTTTATAAAGAAGAATTGCAATCTTAAGTGTTGTCGATAAAAGTGCTCCAGACACGTTAGCCAAACAAGATAACGATCTCCTTTTTCCTACATGAATTCCACGCACTTTTGTTCGATATGTCGTGTCGTATATTTTCAGTGTAGTCCGGCAACTGTCAACATCGTTTTTCTTGCACTCAATTGACATGTAATCGATCGCTTATTCTTATCCTTCCTCTGCTTTTTCTTTTAAAGTATAAAGTGATATTAAAACGAACAACCAACCACTTTCCTTGCTTTGTATTCTGTTTGGCAACGGGATAGTTTAGTGAGTAATGGTGGACCGCTGGATAAGTTGCTGCATCAATCCGGGCGCTACACAGCTTTAATGCACAAACTATAAGTGTTCAGGGGCTCTCTACCACATGGAGGACTCTTCTCCTGCTCGCATACAGACACACATTACACACACATAACACACATACACACACTCTAACGTCAGGATCGGAAAACATTATTGCTGTCATTGTTGAGGGACGTTTAGTTTATTTTAGGTCCGCTTGCCTACCGGAATCGCTTACTACACACGTACGTGCACTGAAGACGTTTTCAGGTCACACTCACTCATAGTGTGACGTGACACGTTTTGGTAGCAAAATCTAAAATGCATTGCACATGCGGAATGTTCCGGTTTCGGTTTTTAGATTGCGGGGGCTGGTTAGGTTTGTTCATTAAATTTGTTTTAAAATTCTATAACAACAATTCCTTCCTTTCCTATCCTTTTTGAATGGTTGTAGCTCTAATGTTTCACTTTCAACTACTTTTTTATGGGTTTTCTACTATCTTTTTTTATTAGTTTTTTTGGCTACATAACAGACACCAACCAGCCAGTAACATCTATGATTCGAGTTATTTTTTTTTAATGGTTTACTCCACCTATTTTTAGTTAATTACAATTCTTTTTTTATAATTTTTCTCTCTTTATTTATTCGCTACTAAAGGAAGAAGTTTATTCGATTTTTTTTGCTCTTGCTTCCTTTCGAATTCGTTTTCCACACGCGGATTTACTTCAACCTATCACAGTGAGCTTTTGTGTGTTTTTTCGCGAAAGTGATCGTATGACAGCGGTAAGGAATCCGTTTTTTGGGTTGTTTTCTTTAAAAAAATGGATACAACACGGTGCTTTCTTTTTCTTTTAAAAGTTACTGATTATGTACTGAAGGATAGGAGCGATGCATGATTTAGAATGTTTTAACGGGGAGGAAGCCTGCTTGAATTTGGTGGACAGGGCTGCTAAACTGCCTCAGGAATGGTGGGAATCGTTCTACTTCTAATGGGGGGATAGTTTTCTAAAAAATATAATAAAAAAGGAAATAAAATTCGGTACCGTTACTTGTGCTGTTTCTTACTCTCTCACAACACTCAAATCGGTTTAGGAACATAGATTTTATACCTAATTGCCATGAGCAACTCTACCACACCACTTTATCTAACCTGCTGCAGTGACAGTGAAACAGAGAACTTATTTCTTATATGTTTTCCTCTTCTATTTAGTCGTTTCGGCTACGTGGGATGAATGTGATATGTGTTTTTTGTTCTACTATTTTTTGCCCCTTTTTTATGCGTGTGTTTTATACTTTATAAGTTATGACGTTCTTTTTTAACAGAACTTTCAGTTTTTACAGCTTAGTTACAGCTTGTATTTATATAAAATAAAAATAAAATTATTTATCTCTTTTCTTGATTAATTTCAAAATTCCAACGGAGTATTCATAATAACATAAAAACGAGCTAAAAGTTACCAAAAAACAATACACTTAACGAATCAATATGATCCAAAAACCGGTTCGATTCGAGGAAGCAACAGACAAACGGAGAATACAAGGCAGTTGATGGAACAAAACCATTGCGTTCGGGATTCTTCTCTAAGTGGCGCTTCTCTTTATGCTTTATTTTAGAGAAAAGCTTCCATTGAAACCACGTTTCACTTCTTTTCTTAATCTCTTTTGCTCTCTTTCTACTCTTGATTACTTTGCTTTGGAAGCTAACTGTGTTTATTGTGATTTTCTCTTTCACTTTTCCATTTTTCTTACTTATTATTTAACTTTACTTTAATCCATTTCCACCTTCGTGCGCGAGCAGTGCTTCTTTCGCTTCTCGCTTGCCACGCTTTTTCTCCTCCTTGGCGAGCATTTTCGCGAGCTTTTCCTCCTCTTTGGCAATGCGTTTTTCTTCCTGCAAAGTAAGAAAACCGTCATTCTATTGTTGCATTTGTTTTTAAAGACAATTTTTCGTACCTTTCTGGCCTCCTTTTCCGCCTTCTGCTTGGCCTTTTCTTCCTTCTTTTTCTTCTCGATCGTTTCGTTCTTTTTATTGTCGTACTTTTCGTCCTGCTTGCTGACGAGCGAATGGGTACTGCTGCAACCCATCCCTCCACCACCGTCACCACCACTTCCTCCTCTACTGTTGCCTCCACCCGCGCCTCCTGTGCCTCCACCACCGCTCAGTCCCGATGGGCCAGCCGATGAGGAGGAAGCGGACAGAACGCGTGCCTTTGGTGTGGAGTTGTTAACGGCGGTGATGAGTGACGTTGTGACCGGTTTTCCGGTGGCCATGTTGGTTTTGTTGATGGGTGATTTCGATGCAACGGGAGCGATTTTGGCATTTAGGCCGAGCTTGGAGGGACCCGATTTACCGGGGCCAATTTTTTCCACCGTCATGAGGGGGATGGACTCAACTGGGTTCGCCGGTTTGCCTGGCTGGGTGTAGTATCTAGGAAGTAAAACGAGGAAATATATTAATATACAAACATAAAGTAGTATTAGAATACCAAGAAGTATTTCAAACGGAGTTTACACGCTCTTCGCAGGAGTGCAATCAAATTAGATCAGATTGCTTGTTTGAAACCGGTCTAAATCGTTTGCTATTCGAAAACTGTTTTTATTGCATACATTCAGGCGTAAATACCGTCCTATCGCACAGTGATCTTAAAATGGTTCAAAATTAACTCGTTTTATTAAATAATTAACTCGTATTTTTTTTAACAAATGCCACAAGAAGAGTACACTATTAAAATTTATTTGAACTAAATTTTATAGAAAACAATGTCCCTTCCTACAAGCACCATCGCCAAGGAATTGCGCCATCAGCACCCGTTCGCTCTAATAAGATTTAAAAATGTGCCTTTCGTTCTTCTTGAAATGCAAAACAGCAAACACACCATCAAACCGGGCTTTCCAGTGATGAAAAAGCAAAACTTTACCCACCCATAGCAGTGCCAAAGTGTTTTCTTTCAGCACAAAAACCAACCGAGAGTTTCGGTGATCACACAGAATTATGGCAAACTTTGTTGGCCACATGCCAGCGCAAACGGACAACCACATTTTCATCCCCGGCTAACGGGCTCTACCGGTACGGCCAAAAATTTGGTGCACAAACAAATGGCGACAACCGGTGCCGGGCGTGATGTTCTTGTGCATTTGTAAAGTTCTCGTATCACACAGTCGAGAAAATGGGCTTTAAGCTGTAGGACAGTGGGGAAGTAAAGCTAAGGAAATTGGAAAGCGAGACAGTGAGATACTTTTGGCTCGAGAAGGCACTTTGTAACTCTTTCCTGGTGTGTTGGCCCATTGCCAAGTGCACATCGCGTGATAATGCTACGTTGCATAATTTGTTGCCGAAACAGAAAAACTTTGTCGGCCGTGTTGTTCGGCTTTTGTTCACTTGCTTGCTTGCTTGCTTGCTTGATACTTACTTAAACCGTGCGCCCGGATTGGCGGGTGAAGGTGTTCTGTGGCGTGTTGGGCTTTTGAACTCAATGATCGGTGGCAACCGATTTGGCATCTCCGGAAGACGGTTCTGAAGTAAGAAATTGAAGAAGAGAAAGTAAAACCCCTCCCCAGTTTGAATAGTTTATTTGGCACTCGCGCGGTGGGCATCGGCTACCATACCTTTATGTAGTATTGTCCCTTTTTGTGGTAATGCTGGTAGGCTGGATTGCGTGGAATCGCCCCAAGACAACCGCTCGTACTGCAACTCGCCGTACATCCACCCGAACCGTGCCGATGGCTGTGGCCATGCAGCGACCCATCCGTGATACCGCTGGTCGACGATGTGGAAGACATACCGGACGTACCGGACGTGCCGGAGCAGCTGGACATGTTCGAGATACCGGACACGCACGACGAACCCGAACTCATCGAGTACAGACTGGCGGACTGGGTGACCCTCGCATCGACGCTGTACGAACTGGCCGATCCGGGCACACTCCAACTTTTGCTACCCATCGAGTACGTGCTGGCCGAACCTTGCAAGCGCCAGGAAGTCGAACCGGACGTAAGACGATTTATTCTTGCCCTGTTGTGGGGAGGGAAAGTATGTGATGACGGTTAAGTGTAGGCGGAAAACACCCGCGGATAGTTAATGCTACTCACCTGCAGATGACACACCGCAACGGTAGCAACCGTTGCGCCACAGCACTTTGGATCGTTTTGACGAAACATCGGCGGCACACGACCCGATGACCGCACGGTGACGTTTGCATCGTTGCACGTGCATTGATGCAGATGACGCACTCATCCTCCTGCGAGGTTGGAGGTTCGAGTTCGCTTTCCTCCAGCTTGCTGAGCAGTTTTTCCTGCAATGAAACGAGCAGACGGTGTTTAATCTCTGGATTTCGATTCTTCAGCTATTCTTATCGGCAGATGATGGAAAAGTTTTGCAAAGAAAGTGACAATGTTTGGTTCTAAAGGAATGTTTGGCAATTACCTTTAAGGTCGATGCTAGAAATATTGTCTTACTTAAATGCTACGTTTACCACAGATTTTGTCTTCCACGACACTGTTCGTCTTTGCCCATGAATCCTGTTAGCCTTACTTGAGTCTTAAATTACGGTGTAAAACTTAATTCCTAAACAGAAACAGAAGCTTGTAAAATCAAGATATAGCTCAAGAAAACCTGTAGAACCTTTCAAGTCCCACTACTCACATATGCCTCCGCGACATGAACTTTACCCTATATTGACAGAATCCCTCTTAGTCGCGATCGACAGGATTTTTGATCCTATGTGTGTGGAAGGACCATGAACGACTGGCTACAATGATGAGCTCTACGAGTTGTACGCTCAGTTATAGAAGGATTGATGGCGCTGATATGACGGGTAGAATATTGGATTGATAGAAACGATTGTACTGCTTGATGAAAAATTGAATAAGATTACAGAAACACATGGCTCTTGACCAACGTAAAAAAAAATAATAAACTAGACTATTTCAACTACCCTCATCAGTCTATATCCCTCCAATTTGATAAGGAAAAATCGGTGAATACCTATACAAACTAGCTCAAGAGAAACCAACATGAATCCCCAGTTCTACAGATGAGAGTCAATTTAAAGGGAATGAACTGATATTCATCAACTACAATTTAATAATTCAATTAAATTCACCTCAACTCCAACCGTTCTAGCTCGTTAAGTGATAAAGGATTATCTGCTCCTACACACAAACGCCTCGTGCGATGCATCCACCCAACAAAAAAAAGGCCTGTACTTTTATCGTAGGAAATAAATCACTTCCTTGCACACGATAAGCAAACTGGTAAGAAGCCACTCGAGAAGTCAGCCTTTCAAGTTTAACAACCAAGTGAATTGATTCTTCTATTTCACCCGAACGACTAATTATGGCCACCACTTCGCCACGGAGGCGGAAACTACTTCCGATTGTTGGCCCAAGCCCACACTTCACCAAGCCGGCCGCGAGGTGCATTGGCACACCAAGCTAATGCTTAGCACAATTTAGCCACACATGCACATGGGATCGTCTGTCGTAAACTAGCGTTCTTCTTCGTTCCTTTGAGTGCACTAACCGCCTTAGAACGGACAACGTTTGCGTACCGCGTTACCGACCGCAAAGTTACGACCGCTGCTAGGGAGACAGAGGGAGAGGTTAGGCAAGCGGTCCCATAATACGTCAAACCCAGACGGAAACAATTATGAGTGCATTTGCCGCCTTTTTCCTGCGGTTCATTTTAGTCTTTAACCTGCCTGACGTAGCCCACACATTCGTTGACCTGCATGAGCTAATGCTGCTGACTCCGAACGCCGAACGGTAAGCAAATTAATTTCTGTTCCTGTGCGGCGAAACCTAAGTTTCGGTTTAGGCTTTCAAGTGTTTCCGAAAAAAAAAAAAGCAAACATCTCGAACAATGTACGAACGGCGGCGCCATGGTTCCACTTGGGGTTTTCGCAACAGTTCGCACCAGGTTCAAGGTAGAGCAAACCAGGGGCGTATGATGACATTAGCGAGGGTTGTGCCTGACAGGTGACGGAGATCCGTTGTGTAGCGGTTTTTAAGTGGATAAATGCCGGCCAGAGATTAGACGGCAGACAGGCAAATGTCACGAGTGGCACGAGGCACGTGCAGCATGAAACGATCGGTACCAGTTCAAGTGAATGCGGAAGCTTCGTATGTATGCAAGAGTTTGATCATTTTGGACTAATAGGACTTCTTCGCTACGAAAGCCATTTGCCAAGAGTTTGATTTGTAGTTAAATTTAATGATCGACTTTCAGAGAAGTCGCGCCGCGACACATCAGGAACTAATTAAAAGCCCTTTAGCGGCAATGCTTTAAGTACCCTGTCATGGTCAATATGTCACGATGCTCTTCGCCCGCAATTGTGGGCATGTGTTTACCTAAGCCGATCCAAAATGTTGTGTTTTGTCTAATTAAGCTGTTACTGCTGCGTGGCTGGTACAGTTTTCTTCACACTCGCTGCTCCCAATTGACCGTGAATTATTAATTCTTTACTCACGCTGTGAGCAGGTTCCTCGAGCCGGTTCGAATGGGAATATCGGTGTGTTGAAAGTGATCACAGCACCGATTTTCGTCGCCGAAGGGTCTTAACCGGTTTTTTGTTGTGAAGAGGGCTGGATTTTAATGTGATTTAGGAGGGCTATTGGGCTGTGTGTAGGGCATTGGGTAGCCTTGAATGGCCCTGGCATGCATGCAGGGCATCAATTTGAAGCTAATGGCAAGCGAGAGCAGAATCATCGGTGATGCACGGTAATTTGTAGCGTGACAACGAGTGTGAAAAAGGGTGCTTTTGTGCACCATCATAGGAATAGCAGAGCCCTCTAGTAAAATGATCTTGCGAGAAGCTATTATTTGAAATAGCTTATTCGAGCCATTAAAGCCAAGCAAATGATGGATTAATGTTGATGGATGAGAGGATTGTTTGTCAACATACAATTTATACATGAGTGAAACCGAAAGAATTTTACTGATGGTTAATTGTAAATGAACGTTCATTTCTATCTAATTGGAGCTTGCTTTCGAATTTTACGTTCTTTATTTGAGATTTTATCGCATTTGTAGTGCTTTAGTACCGCTGCAATTTGCATTAATTTCTGCAAATTCCTTATGAGGTTTATATAGCTATAAATATGTGTTGTGTATTACTGCAAGAAATACAAACAAATTTTTGAAGATCTTGGGAACGTTAGTTCCCAAGAACGTCGCCCCAAGACGTTCAAAAACAGATATTTAGGTGGTCTTACTGTTTTGTCCATTTCTGGCTGTGTGTTAGGAATTAAATTTCAATTCAAAATTAAAAAAAAACATACAAAAACAGGCTATGATTGCCGTAGAAAAAGTATTTTAAAAACCCGTAAAGAAAAGCAAAATAGTCAAGTTAAGAAAGTTTATTCGAATATCACTCAAACCAACATGTTAGTTAAGTAGGTTTCCTTTTGAAAAGAATACAAAATACAATAATACCACCTTGAAAGAAGGAATGTTTAATAAAAGCCAACAAAAAGAAAGAAAATTTCCCATCAAGTACACCAAATTACCCCGTTTATCTTCTAATCCATCGATCACACAGCTGTCACACCGTTTCTCCGTCCCCTTGAGCATCCAGCTCTCGCTGGCTGACTCTCACTTTTCTTCCAACCGAACTGGTGTCAAAACTTCCGTCAATAGCACCACATTCAGTCCATTTCTGGCCATGTGAACCGATAGATAACCTTCATCGATCTTCACCACTGTACGGCCGCGGCGATCGATCTAATCCAATCCTTGGCTAAGGTCAAGTTCGAGCGCACAGCCACAGTAATTGAAAATGGTGTTGGTATCGTATGTCTGCTCGCTCACCAAGCAATCGCACAAAACAACAACAACAACGTCAGCCTTTCGGAAGACAGAGAAGTAAACATGCCGATGGTCTCGATCCATCCACGAGTGTGGTGTTGCTGCTGTGCAAGCAAAGTGCGCTCGGTGTTTTGAGTAATCGATAGGCAAAAGACGCCAAGACATTCGACGAACAGACGAGCATACTCATGCCGCATAACAAATGCCGGTGGCCGGGAGGGTTATGCACAGCTACCGTCATTGTGTGCTATGGACGAGGGAAGGAGAGAGAGAGAGAGGGAGACATTGAACAGTTTCCAATCGGAACTGAATGTTAACATAAACATTTGGAGGATAAAGTAGGACAAATGGAGCTACTTGTGCTACTATTCAAGGTAGATTAATCCTAAGAAAAAGATGAAGCTGCAAGATGTTTTTTCAAGATGATTTTCCTTTAAAACACGAATAATATTTTTTTGTTCGAAATACTTTACAAATATT
Organism: Anopheles maculipalpis; assembly: GCF_943734695.1. Classification (NCBI taxonomy): domain Eukaryota; kingdom Metazoa; phylum Arthropoda; class Insecta; order Diptera; family Culicidae; genus Anopheles; species Anopheles maculipalpis. Next base: position 92,022,620 of record NC_064871.1, read on the forward strand.
TCACATGTAATGACAAGCTCCAAATATTTATAAACTAAACACGAACCGTTATGGTTCTATTGTTTTCCTTTACCCTTCTGCACACAACTAACAATAAAATATTCTTGCAGAGATCCCCAACACAAATAAAAGACAACCACACAACTTGTTCTGCAAATGAATATAAATATGCATTAATGTTTCTTCTTCGGAATGGTTAAAAAAAGAAGCAAAACAACCAATGTTCAAACACATTTGCATACCTAATGCGTGCACCTGACGAATAGAAGCTTCCCGAACGGTCAAGAGGCTCGTCGTCTTGCAGGAGAAATCGTTTTCTGCAGAATGTGACAAAGTAGTTATTTCAAGGATTTTTAAACAACGTTTTGGTTTTTTTTCCGTTTCCGAACCATGGAACCAGTTTGCTTAAAACTGAAGCAAGGAAGCGCGCTGAACATATTGATATAACGTATGGTTTTCGACTCGGTTTGATTGAAGGTCGAATGCCAATCCTCCAAGCAAAAAGCAAAATTATCAGTCCGGTTCGGGTCCTGTTACATCTGCCAGCTGTTTTACAGTTTGATAGAGAGCTTGAAAAGAAAATTAAACCATAAATCATCGCACTTTACCATGCGCAGAGAAAAGGCTCATTCTACAATTACAAACAGAGACATAAAACCCGGCTGCAAATCCGGTTAATTGGTAGTAATCGGCTCCCTTTTGTTCTCCACAAATCTACGACCTACTCCCATCATAATCCGTTTCGGGGCTATGCGTACAGCGGGAAGTTCCTTGCACTTGGTTGCTCCATGGCGTCGGGGTTTCGCCGGACGGAAGGCCTTAATTAGCTCATTTGCATGCGTTCTGCAGACTCGGTACGTGCGATACTTGTATGCGACCCACGCCTCAATCTTCCCAAACGTCAACGTCTACGTTCTGATGCGTGTAGCGTGCGCTCAAGCGTGTCGATCGATTACGTCTTGCGCGTTTACCAATGTACACGAACGGCACGTGCTGCTGCTGTTGATAATGGCAATGAAGACATGTTGGTGCACCAAACACTGGGACACCCCACTGGGTTTTTGGGGAGCAGGGTTTTGTTTCGTCAGCAGCTCGTTCGGGATTGGTAGAAGCTTCTTCATTGCCAAAAATAGCACCTCTTCTACCTTTCCAAAAAAGCTTCATTCCAAGAATTATTTAAGGGACACGAAGGGAGACTCAGCTGATGACTCAGTAGAAAATGGGCAGTAGGATGAAAGCATAAGAAAGAGTAGCCTGAAACGGGACTCCAATCAATTGTTTATTTAGGAAAAGTATCGGAAATGTATTCTTATAGGGTACACAGCTTTATGAAGGTCTGGGCAAACGGTGCTTCAAATTTATAAATATCTGTATTAAACACAGAAATCATAAATATTATTAGAAGATTAGTAAAAGTTTTTAACGGTAAAGCTCTATTAACGAACTTAGCTGGTGTAAAATGCCAAATCTATTGGTAACTGTGCTTGATTTTTTGAGCAACAGTAAAGGGTTTTTCGTTAAGCTCACTTCCTCAAAGACGTCTTATATCACATGACTGACAAGTTTTCTTTCAGCACCACTTGTAAGTCTCAGGCGATGAAATTATTCGTCCATAAATGTATGCGATTCATAAAACTGAGACTTTCTGTAGCACAATCTATAATTTAGACCCATTAAGATTAATGTCTTACAACAGGAGAAAGGAACGAAATAAATATGTTTTCGGCAGTAAGCAAGTAAATGTTCTATCCCACGGAAGCATGAAATTTGCTTTAAAAAATATTTTAAAAACGCTCGAAAACCCTAACCTCTAAAAATGTCCTCTTTTCTCTTCATTCCATTTCCCTCGAGAATTTAAAACAAAACAATCAGTCTTCAATCAGTCCTAAAATTTAATCACTAATTGTGTTGAAATGCTCATTTATTCCACTCGCTCGAAAGCATCGTCCCCCTTATGCATACCAACCGAATGAAACATGTATCATCATCGTCTAGACTGCGGTGTCATGATTGTCCGTCCGTTCAATCATAAAGTCAGCCTGCGCGAAAGTAATGCTTTAAATTATGCTAATTGATATTAGTTCCAGCTAGTCGATCACCTATCATTACTCACTCACCCGCAACCCATAAACGGTGGCATGGTCATGTTCATCTCCCCGATTTGCTGAACCACGGATAACTATTTTCCACCAGTCATTGCGTGTGAATCGTCCTGCTTTTTTAAAAATATGATGCGCTTTATTGTTCGTTCGTTTGGTGGTAGTGGTGGGCTAGCATTACAAGGATGGTTTCTCTGGAAGGAGAGTGCTGCTGGAGATGAATATGGATTTTCGCGAGCCTGTCGGAGTATGCATAAAACGCCACCCGACCGGAAGTGATTCACTGAGCATCAGATTGAGGGTGTGATGTGAGCGAGACAGAGAGCGATGTTTGTTCGCTAAGGACTATGCCACAAATTGGCTGACACAGGGAACGGGCTTAATAACGAGCTGCATGGCACAGAGATAGGATGATACTTTCGGTGATAAGCTTTCGCACAATGTACGTGCTAAATTAGACGGGATAACTTCGTTCGTCGACAGCGATAGGATGTGCTTTCGCGTGTTCTATTGTTCCATTTTGTGGAGATGAAAACTAGCGAGAAATATTAAATGATCGATTCGTTTTGGGCAGAGAAAAAGGAATTCCAATCATTATTGCACATCAACAAACACTGATGCAAGTTTAAATTAATTTCCCTGAAAACCGATGATCACAAGCTGATTAACGAAAAGTCGTCTAAAAGACCTTTGCAAGCTTCTTGCAACTGACCGTCCGAATAAAAACGCCTCCGATAAGCCGATGTAAATAATCGTCTTACAACCATTGACACACTCGTTTCTTTTCGTAATCAAACGTCCCAAAAAACAAGCATCTGCTCGCCGCTACCGTGTGAAGGTTATGCCAGTGGCACTGCGGTCATCGGTCACATTATGCGAGCTTTACACAACGAGCGCTTCAACACCTTCCCTAAATCCACCCCATAAAATACGCCGTGCACCAGAAAACACCCTTTAGTGTCTCTCTTTCGGGAGCTTACGATACGATCGCTTCCTCGACTCAAAGTTTTATCATCGATGACCGTGAAAACATCTAGCATCTAGCGCTGGCGGGTTCGATCGAAGCGATGCTGCCCACCACCAAACCGTTCGATGAGCCGCGGCAAGTGTTTGCAACCGTGCCTGGCACGCCGTTAGACCGATCGTTCGCTCAGTTTCGCGTCGATCGTCGCACGCTAGTGATCGTTTACATCGGGCGCTTGGGCCGGTTGAGTGTACGGTGGTACGGTGTGTGGTACGGTTGGCATGAAATCGTCCGTCGGTGGATAAAATTGTCGATAAAGTGCGTGATCGTGTGGTGGAATAAAAGTGAGTGGTTTGTGTGATGTGATGCACGGATTGGAAATATTTTTTGGTTAGTGATGTTTTGCTGTTGTTACCCGAACCCAAGGACTGAAAAAATAATAATAAAATAAAATTGCAATTTATCAGTTGGGGTTCGTCGCTTACAAAATCGCGCCTCTCGTTGAAGTCTTTCGTTTTTTAATGGATTAAAAATGATTTTAAAATCTTAAAAACAAATCTTTGATACTAAATCAGCTCCAAATACGACTGTCTACTACCGACTTACGTCAGGTGTGTTGGCGAAACCTCAGCTCTAAGCCGAAAATGGAACCGTATTTCGAATGCTAAAAAAAAAACATAATCAAACCGATCGTACGGAGAAGCTTCTCGGCTGTTTGGTTCGCCGTGCTGGTAGGTTCCGGCGTTATTGAACTAATTTCATCAACACCCGGTTGCTGTTGGTGGTTGACTGATGAAAACGTTAAAAAATGCCACCAGCCACACGCTTTTGATGATCGTTAGTTTTAGTCAATAGTTACCACGCAGCAACAAGCAGACGCACACGATCGTGGTGGTAAAATGTTTCGTTTGAAAACTTTTCAAATACGCACAAACATCAAAATGGTTACCGTAAAACACCAACGCAGCCACTGATGATCATGTCTAGTATTTTAAAGGGCATCAACTAGCGTTGAGTGTGGAGAAAATAGTCAAATGCAACCGAAGATGCAAGTTCGATGTCAAGCTGCATTTAAGAGGTCGAGGACTTGGGAGCGGGTTTCGCGTCTCGGTCACCAAGCTTTTGTGCGTTACGACAGCACAGCCACGCTGGTTGTGGCACCTTTCTTAAGCAGAGTTCGTCCCGTTTGCTAATCGATGTCACACGATTGGGACAGCTGACATTGAATCTTCCGCTGTTTGGTGTTTGCTGCGGCTGCGGCATGACGACAAACTCACTACAATGTATGTGTGCGTTCGTTCGTGACACTGACTGGGCAAACTGTTTGGGGATCGCTTTTTTGTTTTGATCTCTTTTGACGGCTTACAGCGCTCGTGAACGATTGGTTGGTTTCGGTGCTTGCCTTCACGGTGACTCCGAACCAGAGATATGCTTTTCAGTGTCACGCGAGTGGTAGCGGGTATTGTTTTGATTTCTTTTTTGTTTTGCACCGTTACTATAACAGCTCGTAACGGACTGTTAATGGCGTTGGTTGTGAGTTGAGATGAAACGTTATAAGTACCGTTGCAGTAAATGGTGTTTAAAAGAGCAAGTGATTAAGATTGCAATCGGTCGAAGCTAGTTATCTTAAGCAAGCAACAGACGAACAGGAAGTACGTTACTTATTCCCCAGTGTTTTTGTGAGGAAATCTCAAAGCACAAACAGCTAAACCAATGGAAATGGATAGCAATTTTTATAGCAAAACATTTAGTGTTCAGGCGCCAATTAAAGTTCTCATCGTGCCTAGCGCGTCGCGGTCATCATCAGCAGCAGGGTCAGCATGCGTGACGTATGGTTTAAGCTTTTTTGTTTTCGATATGGAAATCAAAATTTGCACAAAAAGCGCGTCCAAATCGTTTGCTTGGTGTGGTTTGCTGTTTTTTTTTTTTTCATGCTGTTTAATGGACCCTTGCGAGTGCAATCATTGCTTATCTGCCATGAGAATAAAACACCAAATTGGTGGATCATTTTCGGCAGTGATCATACGCTCCAGTAGCTTATAAAACATTGCTTGCAGTAAGGAAAATAAAACAGGTCGCTGTAAGTGAGCCTCTTCCGGTGTGTTTTGTTTTTGGGTTGATAAGCAAACATTTCCAACATTCTAAAAGCAATAAATCTGGTTTAAGAATTCGCTCTTCCCATTCATATTTTGTGTGCTCCAAAATAATCTCACTGTCAGAATGCTTCACTAAAGCAAACAAGAATGCTTCACTAAAGCAAACAATAAACGTATAAGGGCAGCTGGATTTATTGCGGAAAATATTATATGTGAAATGTTTACCGACACACAAAGCAAAGGACCAACTGCAAAGCAATGCCAACTGCAGTGTGTGCAGTACGTTCGCGTGATCAGCTGTTTCAATAGGGTGCAGTGTCTATCCACGTCATGGTTTGACTGACTGACGACCACCGTCTTTGATTGCAGTGTGGCACACACAGACATATGTACATTTGCTGCAGCAGAAGCAGAGCTCGAACGAAAGAAATTTATTGGACACCGACACTGTCAAGACGCAACGCCGCCGAACAGCCGAACAGGGGGTTTATTGATTTTGGAAGCTCCATTTGTGTGTTTTAATTTTGTTTCTCTCGTTCCTGAATCCCGCAGCAGGAGGTGTGCAGTGAAAAAGCACACACAGACATACATACACAGGAAAACTTGACCCAACCTCAACCTCTGAGTGTTCTTTTTTTTATATGTGTGTGCAAGCGTCATCAGCAAGTGCATCCTGTGAAGTGAAGTGTCCTGAATTAGGTTTTTCCCCAGCAACCCCAATCCATCGAAACGGACGGAAAGCCGTCCTTCAAGTGCGTTTCCGTTTTATCGTTGGCGTCAATTTTGCCACCCCCAACCCCACAGAAAGAGCCAGCGGGTCCCTGAAAAAGAACGGGACCTAACAAATAGCTGCTACGATGGTGCTAAGCGAAGGACAGCTGGCACTGTGCACCGTGTTCACCCTATGGTTGGGTAAGTTACGTTTTCCGTTCTCTTATGTCGAACTATTTTTTGTTTGTAATCAAAATTTATGTTTGTTTTCGTTCCTGTGATGGGTTTTTTACCCAAAAATGTGGTAAGCGTTTCAACCAATCGAATCGAAAAAGTCGATCGTGATTGGAACTACAAATGGATTTAGCGTTCGTTCGTTCGTTCAATGCTTTCCACCTGGCATCTACCTGTATTACAAAGAAAATCGATTCTTTTAAAAACCTATAACTCAAACATGAGGTTATTGAACTCACGAGAAAAAAGGACACTTTAAGGCTTTTTCCCCCCAACAATACTGTTTATTCGCTAACAAATTCGAACACCACTCTACCACGCTCAAGAGGACGTCATACGATCATTGACCCAACTGTGCTGACGCTCGTGTTGGGGCGTTCGGTAGTACACGGTGGCCTTAAGCTAGGCAAACACACCCCACGAGGGCTGCTATCGTTACAACAGCTCGCGGGGCTAAACTGTGTCAACCACCGATATGTCAACCGGTGTGCCAGTGTGTCCTGCCAAGGTGGGTGTTTTCGCGAATGAAAAATCGGTACCGTACATGTTTGTGTGTTTGCTTTTAACTACAAACTTGTGGGCACTTGTGTGTTGGGAAGGTGGGTTTCAGAGGTGGCATTCGTGGTACCTTAGTAGTGTTTGCTTTAGGATGGGCAGGCTAGGTTATATCTTACATCTTAGGCAATATTGGCGAAAGTCTATCTTAATCTTACAGGCTATGCTGTAAGCTTATTAACGGCTTCTTTATACATTCTAGAAAAACCTATAATTTATGAGAAAATGTAAGGATTTATTTGGTGTTTGTTTTTATTTGAATTAAAAATTATCAGGTGAGAATGCATTAAATCTTTTATTTTCATAGTTAAATCAGTTTCAAAACGCTTTCCCAAATCAAGATAGACAAATATGACAGATTAAGACCTCTAGAAGCTGTAGAGCCGACAAAGATTAAGAATTCTCGATTAATGTAGTACCACATTTTAGACCAAGTTAGATATTTTAGATCAAGATACCCTTAGGTAGATAGAAAATCGAATATAAAAATTAAGAGGATTAATTGCAGCTTAGCTATCAACGAGCTGTTGCCATTACATTTTAATAATTCTAGCTATGGGAGGAATGTAATGGGAGGTAAAATAAGTCTAAATAAGTCAAATGCTGTCTTGTAAGATTTTTGGTTATATATTTGATTTTTTTATTTAATTTACGCGTAGTTGTATGGTCAGTTCTGCCGATCATTGTTACTATGGACCAAGCTTCAATCCTATGCTCAGGGAAATCAAGAAAAACATGTCTAAATTGTTACTGAACCGCAAGCCAAGGCAACTGAAAAACAAAACCACAGGATTCATAAGCTTTGAATTCCAGCATTGAACTATTGCGATGACATCAAATGAAAAAATTGTGGTATCCTGTTTTTTGTTTCGATTGTAAGGAAGTAAAACCCGTGTAAATCTGCTACACCGAAAACAAGATTAATAATGTACTGAAGCATAATTAATCAACACACAGGTCAGTTTCGTTTTCTCTACTTGATCCATCCACAAAAACCACAGCCTTGATACTACTGTGCCTCTTTTCCGGCCACTAGTTCCTACTTTATTCGCACCGCAAAATGCCCGCTTTAGATTCGATCTTGACCATCGACAATTGCCCAGTCACGAATTTACGAAAGCCTTCCCAACCAATCCAACCACCGACCCTGAGCGATCGCACGGACCGCACTCATCTAACGATCCGGTGCGATCGGTTGGTGCATCGGCACTTCCTGCAGTTGATGTAAGCGTGGCCGTGTAGAGCGAGGGAAAGCAATGTGAACAATTACTGTCCGCATCATGCACTAGGCGCGTTGGTAATGTTTTGCCATAGCGAAACCTATAAACAAACACAACCCTGACCCCTTTTTAATGCCCACGTTTGTGACGCGGCTATTGTCCGTAAACGTAACGTTAACGCCGTCTGTAAAGAGTCAATCGTGTCAACGAGAAACGAGATGCGAAAATGCGGTGAAAAGTTGCGGCAAAAGCACCAACCATGCTGGCATTTATTATGTTAGCGCCTTCTCTCGAAACCGCTCGCAACGATACACATGCACATATCTCGGGGCAGACGACCAAATTCCCTCGACTCACATCTTATGCCGGCCGGCGGAAGACACTCTAATTGGTGATTATCAAATTACTAATTCAATAAGTAGTACGGTGCGGCTCGGTGCTGGCCGTACGATGCTGGGCGATATCTATGCGGCTGTGTGGTAAGCATACTGCGCATAGAGCAGCTGGAAGCAAGGGTTGGAGGTCAAACGATGCTTGTTGATGGTAGCAGCCTGCTCTTGACAAGTCTATCTACTCTTGGTAAGGGCATTTGATAACCCTGGGAGAAATACAATAATTTACAAAACCATCTCAAAGGTTGTCTGTTTTGTGCAAAATCATTCAACCATGAAATGTTGGTGATAGTATGTTATTAAATCTATCGCATTTAATGACTGTTTAATCGTCTATTCTTTAAACTTACCCAGTGTGGTAAATTGATTTAATAATGATAATAATGCTGGAGGGAGAAGGTGCTATAATAAAAAAAAACAATTACTGACAGCTGTGCTTGGCTGGCCCAAGCTTGATGGCAAGGCCGGTAGCTCGTTTTAATACTATGTTTGGGTGCGATCGTTTCGAGAGTGTTTGGTGAAAGAAAGTTTAAGAATTTAAGGCAATAAGAACAATATTTTGTCAGAACATCAATGGGATAAATCAATTTACAGAACTAAGTCTGACATCCTTGAAAGTCGCTCGTTAATTTCCATGAGTGTTCCAGCGTAGAATGGTCAATTAACTTGTAAAAACGTCACGTAAAAACTTTCTGTCAAAAGCTCCAGTATCAACCAGGATACTCGTCAACGTTTAAAGCCCTCCCTATCGAACACCCTTACGAAAGCGGCTACCTGTAACGCTTTCTCAAGTGTGACTTAAATGGGCTAATTAACAACAACCAAAAAGCATCCAAACAATTCTCACCCACGCCACTGTTTTCACGGCGATAATGGCAACATGTTGTCAGTACTATGTCCTCTTACTTGATCATTCGACTTGACTGCCCCCCAAAAAAAAGCCACCCCCGTGCACTGGTTTAACTGATTAGCAAACACGTGGTAAACTTCTACTTCTATTAGCCAAGAGACAAACGCTAGCAAGCGAGCGGGAGCGCGAGTTGAAAAGGACAACTGCTTTTGCTAAAATCACGCCATTCACGCTCGTACACGCACACGCCACACGGGAGAAAGCGCCATACCGATTCTCCCCTATAGCTGAGGCTTTATTTATGGTTACCATTTTTACCAAACGAACGAGGAATCTCCGCTCGTGTAGGTAAAATGTTTCGTCGGCACGCGACATACCGATGTGACGGAGGTGGCCACCGTAAGTGTTACGGTGGTAGACAGCGGTGACAGGCGGTGGTGGTGGTGGTGGTGGTGGCTGTAATTACTTACGGTAGGGTGTGTTGTGTAGGTTAAATACGTTATCGTTTTTCGATTTCATTCCCGTCCGTCCGGTTAGCGGTTAGCGTAAAGATGGCTAACGTTAACCGTAACGGTAGCGTTATACAGGTGACGACACCAGTGACGATGTTCGCATGTCACCTGTCAGTGTTTTTAGCGAATGGCATGAAACTTGTTTGGCAAAGCTTCCCTTACACTGTGCAACCATTGTGATCTATTCTCGTGTAAAATGCAATTTTGTGTGAGAGATTTAGCAAGCGGCTAGCGACGAACCTGTTACCTTATTAGTACACAGTGTACTAATTGCTTAAGTAATTGTTAAATATTTTATAAATAAAAGCCCAAACTAAGCACGATGGCTTGCTGAAGTTATATCCATCCCTCGAGCCTAACCTCTCCATGATGTCATGGTGGAATGCCGTACCTACCGGTTAGCGCACCGAAGTTCAATGTCAAACACCCGGTCGTCGGAGTCCCTGATCGAGTTAAAACAACCCTAGCAAAGCAGCGAGACAAAAGACCGATCGCGCGAGTATGCCGCAACTGCGCACCGCCGAATGCATGCTCACCGGCCTTCGCGGCTTACCGGGTATGCTTATGTTGCACGCTTCAAGCTCATTCACACTTTACTAGGTCGTTGTATACATTGCCCTTCCTTCCCGCTGTTCCGAACAACCGGCTCACCGGCAGCAGAACACCGAAGCCAACCAAATGTAAACACACGTGTTGGAGGATTTAAAATAAGTGCTAACAAGCATGTTGGAATGATTTCCATCCATTAATTGATTGTAAGAACCGAAGCAATTTAAGCAGCAAAAAAGTCGTGCATTCTTATGCTAAGTAGCAAAACAAGCTGACGCGTAGAAAAATAGAGAATGCCTTTTGCAGGCTTGATGACACATCATGCTTCAGATGTGTAGAGGCCGTACAGACAGGCAGTTCATTATGATTAGCAATAATCATTCGCACATCGTATCGTACAGATTAAACCTTCAGGTCAGTAGAACGCGATCAATTGATTCCGCATAATTACGTCTCTGGCGCATTATTAAACTATTAATGACAGCACATCACAATGTCAATCCGATCTGACATACTTTCTGAGAGTTACTTAACAATCAGCGGTACGGAATGCAATTTTTAAACAGTCACAGACACTTGCTTCTAAAAATAGACCATTTTTCTTTTGTCCATATCACTGCGATTAGAACATTGCGGCCAGTAAACGAGTTCATAGCTCGCCCGGAAAAGTCATTACCAGTGTCACAAAACCAGAACGCCACAGTCTGAAGTCTATCTCGTGTCAACTGCGATTGGAACGTGGGTCAGTGTCCGCATGCCAAACCCACTTTTCCACTCATTACCTTCCCCCTTATCGTTCTCGTTGAAATTGTAGTCAAACTGTTACTACTCGTCACCATTTATTAGCGCCAGCACGTGAGCATACGCGTGACTGCTAGCTGGTGGACTGGTGGTTAAATAACTTGATTGATTACATTAATTGAACGCCAAACTGATGGTTGTTGGGTCAGCAAGCACTGTCGATGATTCGTTCGTTAGTGCGGAATTAGTGTCAGATTCGAGTAACTGTTTTCAAGGACAATTATTGTATCGCGAGAAATAAGCCGAGTGCGCCGTGAAGAACTTGGCTATATCGTTAAATTCTTTTTCTAAATGTTGAAATATTGTAGCTTTGACATTTGTTTTAGTACACTGTTCAATCAGTAGACGTAATCTCCATTTTACTGTAGTTGTTATCTTGATTAGTGAACCCTTTTTCTCCTATCACGACGGTCGGCGACTCAACTTCTGCTTCATTACTTATCGACTTGGAAGGCCTGGCTTACTGGTCAACAAACTACGCCACCATTAGGCGCGTATGAACCGGCGTGTGTATGGCAATATATTCAACCAAAAATTTCTCATTGTAATGCTAAAGAAATCGATTGGCCCCATTCTTGGTTACCTAATCCTTTATATAACAACAGCACCACCATCCAACCAACCAACCAATCCGGGAAGGAAAAGCGCCAAAAAATTCGTCAGCTTCGCTTACCTTCGCCTTTTGAGGCAACCTTGGCACAACAGCTGGAAAGGAAACTGATATCCCGTCCGTCCTGCTTTTTTATCATCATTACTGCCCTCCAGGACTCCAAGACTCGGCGTAGCGCAAGGCGCAAGGAATTGATTGATTAAAGAAATCCCATTTGTCTACAGGCACGGCGCCTAATAGCGGCCAGACGGAACTGGCCGACGGTCCCGAACAACAAAAACAGCTTCATCATTTCGTCATGTTCGACTCTAAGGTGCAGCGTTTGGCGTGTCTGTTGGACGCCACCAGAAGACACAATGCACGATCCTTCCCAAAACCGTTTTTCCTAGAGACACCTAGACACCTCCGTGACAAATGAGCTTATGTCGCGAGCCTCGTCCACCGTCTTACGATCCAAATAGCCAAAGTTAATTTATCTTCCGAATCCGAACACATTTCACACCCTTATTTGCGTGTTTTGTGACGTTGTGACGTCCTCGCTTCAAGGACGGGACATAGATTTGGGAGCCCTTTTTCTCCTTCGGCAGACCATCCCATCCCGTGGGAATGTTTCTCTTCCATTTCTTCAGCTGCGATCGATTGGACGCCTGGTACTACTGGTACGGTCGTCATTTCTCTTATCGTAAATCTTCGCCAAAGTTGACCTTTGGTAAAATGGCCGTCCACCTTACCGGCCCATACGTATCCTTCACTTCGGGATTAGCAAAAGGGGGCTTATTAGCTGCTCGGGCAGCTGGCAATGGGAGAAATTGCTCCCCCGAAAAACTCTTGCTCTCCTCTTAAGAACGCCAGCAGAATCGAAAGAAGTTAGCACTGGTCGGGCTCGTGATTGCGACATGGCGTGTTTGATAAACATTTAGACTCGCACTGGCGACACAGTGAGGAATGTAGCGGAACAGGAAAAAAAAAGCAGCTCACCACTCATAGACACCCAAAACATTTTTTCGATACGATTGTCCGAGCGATAGCGTACGTTGGGAGAGTTTGATTTAACTGATGCCGAAATGTGGAACACTTTTCCTCACTCAAACTGGACAAAATAATGGGTAAAAACTTTCGAACTTTCAAGTTCCGCAGAAGAGAGCTAGTTCCGGAAGGAGATCCGTTCCAAGCACACACGCACGTGCGGAAGTAATTTGGAAATGGAGCGTGAAAGTGTCCATTTCCTGATAGGTGTGCGCTTGTGTCTGGACCGAAAGGGCCGAGAAGAAGAATCGGGTTAACTGTTCACCGTGACACCCAATTCCACCGGCTGCCACGTTTCTAATGCTTTAGATATGGCGATAATGGACCATTCGAGTAGTGTGTCCATCGAACGTGTTACACCGGAGTTGGATAAGACTGTGGACACGTCATAATGTCATAATTAGCGGTAAATCCTCAACCCCTCGGTAATGGAGGAATGATGACGCGCTTGGCGCATCGCTAGAACTTCCATGGCTACCAAACCCCGTTTCGGTCCACGTGGGAAGTAGTTGCGGGCCGTTGCGAGAAGGTTGAAATTGAAGACGATTACTCTAAATTGCGTCCTACACAAACGAAATGTGCCAAAACGTATGTCCGAAGGAAAGCACCGGCGGGTGAACAAATATTTGCCAAACAGCAGTGTGCAACTTGTTGTTTGCTTTTGAAATGGGCCCGAAAACCGGTCAAAATGGTGGTAGTTAAGTGGTTGGGTATCGGGCCTGATTGAGTCTGTGTATGTGTGTTCGTTTCACAAATTATCCTAACTACAATGACCCAAATTTTTCCAGCAAAAATAAGCTTGTAATAGAGCATTCAATGTTTTGTTTTGCTGCTCGAATTCTAGTATTTGAAATACCAAATTACTTATAATATTTATAATGGTCTACTCTGAGCTAATGTGAGCAAATCAGTTTGGAGTCTGTGCAACACTGGAAAAGCTCCAATTTTGAAGCTCAATTTGGCTACACTGCTTTGACTTTGAATCATCATAACAGCTTGATTATGCACAGTTTCAGCCCGGTACTGCAAACGGTTGCGATTTTATCGACGAAGGACGATTTCCGTCGCATTACGTTACTGGAAAATGGCCGCCTGCAATTCAATTCTGGCGCTTTGTTGCCTGAACCCGCTCGGTACCTGATTGGCGTCGAGCAGTCCTGCAATGAAAAGACCGCGCCAGACAGAACATTCCAAAACAGAAGAAGAAAAAGCAAACACACAGTCTCTGGCACAAAAAGTATACACGGGAGACACGTGATTTCCGGTTGTGCAGTTCGTGTGCCAACTCGTGATTGAGGATGTCCGTAACCGGTTTACCGGTTCGTGCTGTTGTCCATCGAATCGAGCGGGGTTCCACACAGCCGAGTAAACGTTTTGCCTAAACGGGCGAGAAATTTTGACCCAGCGCACCCGCACCGACCCAGGGGTTGGTCGGGGTCGGCCCGAAGAAGCGAGTTACAAAATGACTAATTTCACTCGAACAACAAAACGACGAGTACGGACGGATTCACCTTGACGCTGGCTAGCTGGCTGGCTGGCTGGCGCTTTACCACGCCACGGGAAGGCACCCGGGGATGTACAACGGTGTAAAATTAATTTGCATATCGGAAATCGTTAAGCTTCACGCCAAAAACGTTACCCCCCCGGGGGGCGGGGGGCGTGTTTTTGGTGTTACGGTAGGCTGACGATGGGAACAGAGGGAGCAGCGGCGAAGAGTTTCAAGGAAATGCGCCTCCTTCCGGGAAAATGCGCTAGTAGTTTTTCACGACCAGTGTGCACTTTAGTGACAAAAGAGTATATTGACCTGTGTAGGATCGTTTTTCACACTCCATTAGGACCGTTTGGTGCTAAAAATACCATGCTGATGTCTTGCTTTATTTAACGTCAACTACTAGAACTATATTTAGAGATGTTATTTTATTGGATATAATATTTAGGATGAGTATTTGGATTTCAAATAAATTGAATAAGAAAATTGCAATAAAGAACATATTTTTCACACCAAAGAAATAGAAGAACAAGAACTTTAGAATTAATATTTAAAATGACAAAAGACTTTGACGATCCCATGTGCATAAAAGCATTTTACTGCAGTTTAGTCAGGCCCATTCTAGAATACAGTTCAAGGTCGTTTGATGCACTTATACCTAGAGAACAGAATAGAAACTTTATAGCGAAAAATTTTCAGGTTGGAACGTTGGAAAGGTGTCGGAAAAACGCGCCCTTGGCGGACTTGACAACACAACACCGACTTTTAAATAAATAAAAAGCTTAAAAAAACGAACATCAATCAACAAATTGGATCTTATGATACAAAAATGAAAAGAGAAGACAACCAAAATATGCTAATGGATGTGACAAAACTTAACTCAACAAAAGTAAAATATCAACATGAATGCTCAAATGTATAATAATAAATTAGAAATTTGTATCTCATCAGGCAAAAAAAAGCTATTCAATGCAGGATTTGGATAATATTATATGATGTGACCTGAATTAGTCATTGAAACACACAAAAAGGAGCTAAAACCAAATGGCAAAACAGTAAAAAACACAATTTCCAAAGCATCAAATCATGAGACAAATGAATGCTCGTTCGCATGAATGCACTAATGCACTAAAACCTATCTTGAAAAAAAAACCACATACAAACCAGAATAAGCAAACAGAACACATCCGCAACATCTCTTTTTTCCACAGCCTCTGTGGCACTCTGTACTTAACCTCTTTTTTTTTTTAGTTCTACCTCCGTAACTAATGAAATGCACCGATGGCAAGCGACAAACTCTTTCCGGGAAGGATTTTTTGTCTTATTCGCAACCACTTCGGTTATGCTCTATTTGTTTGGCTTCTTCTATCTCTAGAAGGTACTTTGGTAGTCAAAAAGCTCACAGCAAAATCTAGGTTAAGAATTCATCTTTGAGGATGAATCGCGCGGATAAGAGGAGCAAAAACCACGGCTTCCCGCTGGCAACAAGCCACACGTTCTAGGGCGAACGTCATCGCCTGCCCGACTTTGCACACAAGCTTCCCGAACTGCACATTCTGTACACCGAGAATTCTCACCCCTTTGTCTGCCCTCTCCCCCCCCCCCCCCCACACTTCACCTCACGAAATACTGGTGTCCCTATTGTTATAGTGACAAGACTTTGACAGCCATTTCGTGTTCGGGCTGGTTTTTGTACGCCTTTCTTTATTAAGCATATTTCTTGCTTTTACATTCGCTTTCGTACAACGTCAAACGGGAAAATGGGATTGCCCTCGGGAGACATTTGGCTGTCCACATATTTCCGTAATGCATTTTCCATCAGCGTATACACAAGAAAACACACACACACACACACACACAAAAACCAATGTCAGAGTCCTGTCAGTAGACATGTTTTTTTTTTTGAACCAACCAGGTTTCCTTCCTTCCTGGTGGCCCACTTCCGGGGAGCAAATTCCGTATGACAGACAAAACGATGTCACCTGGCAAAAGTGAGCGAACGAGCGAGGGACCGTACCGGCACCGGGGTTGGTGTCATGTTGGCGACATGTTTTCGATAGATTGTGACGTTCCGACAATTGCCGTCAAAAAAAAATACACGGGGAGCAAGGAGTTGACTAGGAGAAGCAATGCATTTAGCGATGGAATATGAAAGGTTCCTTTAATCGATCAATTAATTATGTTACACGATCCGGGCGGGTGGCGTGATGGAAAATTGAAAGCAAAAGTGTGTTCGGAAAATGGTTTTTCAATCATCAGCCGTCGGGAAGCATACACTAATGCTTCCCTTTTGATTGGATGATTGTCTTTAAACAAATCTTAGAATGATTGATTATAAATTTAAATATAAATAAATCTTTTCCTGCTTCTATTATAACTTTTGTCTTATTTTTCTAATGGTTCACATTCTTCATTTTTTAGAAGTTTCACCAAAGAATTTTACTTTTGATTATTGGGATTTTTTATAATTTTGCTTTTCTTGTTTGTTATTCAAATTTATTCAACTTTTAGTATCTATTTATTAACTATCAAAGGAAAATCAATTCTTCATAAGTGATTTTTTTCTTTAAAAAAAACATTTTTCTATTTACGGTCACATGATTGCTCTATCGCTTGTGTTTAGTGTATAATAAGAAAAGCTTTTTCTTTAAATTCTTCTTTCGCCCGTAACGTACTACGACAGCACAATCTTTCGCCTCGATCCAAATTGTACCCACCAGAAGCCAAAATCGAACGAAAACACCACCACATTACTCATCGTGTTTGCGTTTTCGGACGTTCTTGCGTTCCTCATTAGCTAATGGAACGGAATGACATTTTGCCTTTGACCATCATGAACGAGCTGGGTGTGGGAATGAGGACCATAAAAATCGGCGCAAACAGAAAGGTACTTGGGCGCCGAAACGGTGAGAAAAAACGGCGAAAAACAAAAAGCTGTAACTGTAGCTGAGAAATTACCTCCAATCACAAACCGCAAACAACGGACAAGTGATTTTGTAATGATTTTATGAAAACGATTTCACGCATGTCTGGTTTCTAAATGGCAGACCGAGCAAGTTTGTGGTTAGGAAATTGACCCGTTAAAGCTATTAAGTATCATTAAAAACAGATTAATTTTTGATAGTTTTTTTTTTCTAAACTAAAAAACGTATAAATTATCCATCTTTCAACTCCATTTTCAGGCGGTCTTCCTTTAATGTACTCACCAGCTCCCCGCGGGGACTGTGATAATTGCTGTCCCATAAGAGAACCAAAGGATATACAGTTTTTCCTTTTCACAAGGTAATGCCAAATCCCTACCTTCCCCAAAGCATGCCCAGAGCAGCGTTTAAATCCGACAGACATTAACCAGTAAACCGTTTCGTTCGTACACCTTCGCAGACAAAATCCGGACACCGGTGACACATTGTTCGTGTCGGACAAGAAGCATCTCCGGGCGTCCCACCTAAACCGTACCAATCCGCTGGTCATCTATTTGCACGGATTTTCCGAACGTGCACCGGGCGGTACCGGCGAAAGCAGCAGACAGATGAAAGATGCGCTTCTCGAGGCGGACGACTACAATGTGGTGCTGGTGGACTGGAGTCCGCTAACCGCGCTACCGTGGTACGTGAACTCGGTCCAAAATGGTCCCCGTGTTGGACGGTACATTGCACGCTTCGTAAGGTTTCTGGTGCTGTCCGAGTTTCCGCTCGAGAAGATCCATCTGATCGGGTTCAGTCTCGGTGCGGAGGTGGCCGGATTTGCTGGCAAAACGCTCAACGAATGGGGTCTAAAGCTGCCTCGCATTACCGGTAAGTAGACCTGGCGCACTGGTCAAATAAAGGGAAACTTCGTCCGTGCCTCTGTTGCTCTTTAAACAAATGCCTTAAATGGGAATAAAGGGAAGCGAAAATATAAAGCCAACCAAGATTTCCAACCGACCGGGAGGTTCATTATGCAAAAGTTCCGACAATGGGCAAACTTTAGCCAGTAGCAACAAGAACAAAAACTAAAGAGGAAAACTTTAAATCTTGCTACAGTGTTATATGATGGTAGCTTGTAACAAAGTTCATCCTGTTCGGATATGCAGGACACCAGCCCTAACACGAAGGTTCGGTGTGTCCTTTTTTTTTGGGGCGTACAAGCGTTACAAAACTTGTTGTACATAAGTACACCCTACTTTATGAGGCATAAATGCGTAGCATTTTTTTAAAAAAAGCTTCCAAATCGCCAATAAGGCTGATGAAAAAAATATGTTTAGCAAGTTTTTTTTAAAAAGCACTAGAATTATTTATAAATTTGCATGCATTTTAAGTGTTCTTTACAATCTTCTATCATGAATTTTGAAGGAATTACCTTTTATTATTATAATTCTTTTGCTATGATCCATTTTCTTGCTGTGGTTTATCATACAATGTCTACTAAATGTTTTACCACCAGCTTTAGTTTCAATGACTAATTTATGTAATGATATTTACATCAAATCTTTTATATTTATTTTCCACTGTCTGTTATAGACCAACACATTCATTGAATTTATTTGCTATAATTCATGACCTTAATCTCAAAGTCCTTTCAAGCGATATTTGTACTGCTTGATCTTCTTTGTGTTGGTGACGATCTTTCCGTTTTCCTTCAATTTAAATAGAAATTATCCTTTCGATTTACTTTATGATAAATTTAATTTCTATACAATACTTGATTTAAAAATAGGTTTTTTTTATAATATTTACGTGCCAAAATTTATTTCATAAAATTTTGCTAAACATAATTTAACAATTCAATTTACATAAATCACAAAAGAACAAGCGAACCGCTAAAACCTCAAATCAAAACGAAGCGAATAAATTGATAGTTTTTGCGTGAACAGCCCGAAACGTTCGGAACAACCCGAAAGTCTATTCCCATTCCTATCAATATTACATAAAATCGATCAATCATTAGTATATGCTAACTATGCCCATTTCGGCTCCTGCCTAGACCGTTCATCACAACCAAAATAGTTGCTCTTGGTTTGGCAGACAAAGAAACAAAAAAACAAAACACATAGACGACTCTAACCACGTCCCAGTCAAGGACCAGTCAAAACCAGACCGAACCATACTACATCATTGCTTTCGTTGTGTCCTGCATCCAGCGACAACCGCCATCCACCGACAATCGTTCGCCGAACGCAGGAATGAACATTCATTTCCTCCCGAAAGGAAATGACGATAAAAATTTATACGCTATTTATTTATTGCCAGTGCTTTTCTGCTACCGCTCAGGTTCGAGAAGTTGGCCAGCAGCAGTGACTCAAGAGCGCGACGTTTAGCTATTCTTGTACCCCGTCCGCAAGCCAAACTAGTCGCCAAACTACATCACCGTCCATCACCATCAACGCCGTCGAGACTCGATCGGTTCGTCTCTCGTCGAAGTGGATTCACGTTGGTACGATACTCGGTGATAGTTTCTTGCGATGTGGTTTGGTCGGTGTTTTTCTTTCGTTGTGTTCTTGTGCACCTTTCCGAACCCATGGCATCATGTGACCGGTCCGCTAGCACTTGATATCGGTTCTCGTACGCGCTTTACTTCTGCTGCGATGGTAATAAAAATACCTCCAAAACTCCGAAGCTCTCAAGCATGCAGCCCCAATAAAAACGAGCTTCTTCATCATCGTCGAATGGGACATTTGAGCTCTACGAGTCAACGGCTCCTAAACCATCCAAAGTTTTGCCGGTGCTATAAATCAATGCAAAGTATGCAATACGCGAAATTCGATCCCACGGAACATGTGTCGCTAGGGGCTGTAGGCCCGGAAAAACTAATAGCAATAATCTTACCCGGATAAAAACAATAACGTGAGGCCACCCATCACACGTGGTGCTGCCCGCGAACTTGTGACAGCCTGGTAAGAGTTTGATTAATTGCATTACGACCGATTGTCCTTGGTAGAGAGGGAAGAAAACAAAACCAAAATCTCAACAAATGTCCTTGAGACCCTCCCAGTTAGCTTTCTGGAATAAGTTCCTGTTATAACTTCCAGTTCTCATTTTTTTGTTCGCTCTCCCTCTCTCTCTCTTCCCAGGTCTGGATCCAGCGTTCCCACTGTACGTATTCGAGAAAGCCTCCCAGCGTCTTAGCCCCAAGGATGCCGAGTTTGTGGACGTCATACATACGGACGGTGGCCTGCTGGGCTATCCGTGGCCACTAGGGCACGTGGATTTCTATCCGAACGGGGGTGTCCCGTTGCAGCCCGGCTGTGCTCAGCAGGAGCTGGCCAAGAACCGTTGGTTGGGCGTCTTCATCGGGTGTAGTCATGCCCGAGCTTGGCAATATTTTGCCGAATCACTTACCCGACCGCAAGGGTTCTTGTGCGAGCGATGTGAATCGAACGAAACGGCTGGCGGATCGTCACGATCAGCCCGAGACACTGGCAACTGCACCATGACCAAGGACGTTTTCATGGGCATGTACACAGACCGTACGCTGCGCGGTAGCTTCTACCTCAGCACGAATCCACAGCCCCCGTTCGGCAAGAACCTTATGCCGAAGGAGGCACAGCAACTACAGAAGCGACAGTTGCAGCAGCGAAAATCCTAAAATGCCAAAACCCCTGCGCCCAGCTTCCCTGTTTTGTGGTGGAAGCCGGTGCGCACGATAGTGTGTAGGTAGGTTTTATGCAAATTAATAATAAATGTAATGTTTTTAAACGAGTCCACGGCTTGCAACCATCCATCTGCTACCTGTCTATTAATCGCTCGGTAAGTATGAACCACAAATCAGGTAAGGTAAAACAAGTCCCCACAAAAAGAATCTACAATCTGATTTCTCCCTTTTTTTTGTGTGTGGCAAATCTATTAAAAATGTATCGCGCTCTGCAGACATTCGCTCGAATCTTGTGGTTCGGAAAAGCGCAAAAAAGGGTTCCCGAAAAGCATCACCACCATAACCACATCATAATGTAATGCGGGCACTGATGCCCATTTTGCCTTTCGCGAACATTAACAAGGTGCTCGACTGTTTGCCATCGTTCTGTACCTTCTCGCTGCTGCTTGTCGTGATCATTAAATTCTCAGCAAGTGTGTGTGTGTGTGCAGTTCTGAGTTTCCCTTGAACGATCTTTGCTCAGTACCCTCACGTACCATGATTCCATTGCGAATGGTTTTGCGCCGCGTTCGTTTGCATCGCAAAATGTCCTCGTTACAGCCGTCCGTGTTAACCTGGTTTTTGTTTCATAATTTATTGCCAACCAATCAGCCTGAATGTGTGTGATCAGGGCACATGTGATACCCGGGCACGGAAGATTGTATTTGTATTTTACTGACACACGGAAATGAGGTGTTGATAGCTGGTAGTCTAATAGAATATTTATTGGAAAAATTTCACTCAATCCGGGACGTCTGGTTGCAAGAAGCGGGAAACAGTCAACTTGGAGTTAAATTGGAGAAGTGAATACAATTTTATCTCTTTATCTTTCGAGCGATGAATCATATTTATCATGGGAACTATTGAAAGAAAAATAGAGGAGACCTGAATAATTTTTAGTGGCAAGGACTCGGACTCTCCTGATGAACATCGTTCTTTAGTATGTAATTCGTACACCCGTTTGAAACGCGTACGATCATCGGCCCCAACGAAGGACACAAATGCACTGGCCATTCTTGAACGGCGAAGCAAAATGATCCATGAGCTAGCAGAGCTGTTTGGCGGTGCAAATATGCTGACGGTAGTCAAAAGCAGAAAGATACGATAGTTGGGGTAGATGATGAGGATGCCGGACTCATGCCAACGATTGAAGCCCTTCTACGAAACGGATTGGACACCTCGCCATGTCATCTAGACGTGCTCAACCCTGAGCAGGCCAAGAAGGAGAAGTCATAGAAAAATACCAATTTCCGTGTAAATAAAATCTGACCTATATGTCAAATAATTCTTTAAATACCGATCCTGTATGCAAATTCTTTTTCACACTTCAATAACCCACTAAATTAGTTGCAAAACACACAAATTAAGACAGCAAACATCCGTTCAAAGAAGCGTTAAAAACTAAATTCAAAACAAGTTCAAGCAAGCAAAACAAAAACCTCACCACTCTGCAAAACCCGCTCGATGTATTGCAACACAACACAAATTTATATCTCTCGTCCTTCGGGAGCACGTGAACAAACGGAAGGAAAAACACAGACAAACAGCCTGCCAACAGTGACACCGTTTTGCTTTTATTGCTGACGACGAATCCACACGCTGGCCACATTTGCCAATGGAAATAGCAGACAAACTGCAGCAGGAAGAGTTTTTACTTCTAATTCCACGGAATCCGGAAGGCGTATTTGTCCGAGTGAGAAAAGGATAAAGGAAAATCTGTCCGCTTTTCGTTTGAAATGTTGTTTCCCAGCGAGAATATGCAGGAAAGCGTTCCAGAAACGGAACTAAGTAATATGGAAATTAAAAACCCTATACGACAGTAAACTGACAAAACATTGTCCGAATACAACCAACACTAGGAAGCGGACGATTCTAAGTAAATAGATTGAAGTTTGCACTTAGCTTTGTCTTTTCTTTTACAGCAAAACACCCGATATAAGACTGATTGTGCTAACAAAGAAGACAAACTGCTTCATTAGGAAAAATGAATGGTTTCTCTTCTCGCTCGGTCGACGACGCAGTCAATTTACTACGACGAGTCCCTGTGACCAATTCCACTGTTACGCAACACTGCATCTTTATAAATCTTACCACGACGCAACCAGTTCATTCTTCTGCTAGGTTCTCCATTCGTAAGAAAGCGTAATGTTAGATCATTCAATTTGTTCCTTCTTTTGTACCACCTACGTGGTACAACGATAGCAGCAAAGAAAGAAATTATTTATAGCCAGAAATCGTCGCAACTTCTGCACGAGTAGCTTCCGGTTTGTAGAAGCGAGGGAAAGCTATTGATGCGCTTTGCCTCCCGTGATATGATTCGTCCTGATATTCGACCTCTCGTGGGCAAACAACCATTGTGCCGTGTATGTATGAATGTATGTCAATCTGGAAAACACATATCGTCGATAACGTTGAATGAAAAGAGCAGACTTGATGGAGCCAGAATGAAGAACACATGGGAATGGAATACAAGTATAAGTATTTAAGGAATTTTTACAAGTATAAGTATTTAAGGAAATGTCGCAACTAATATAAATAATCATTCACTAAGCTGCAATTAACTCAAACACTCGCTGTCGCTTCACAAAACCGATAGTTCAAACTTGTACAAAAGCTCCAAAATCCACCAATTCACATTCATCACACCTCACCAATTTCACCCATCCACTCATCCACCCACCAACCAAACAGTAGCGAACAATAAAATTACAAATGCAAAACTCAACTCCCACTCCAAAGTCGGGGGTTGGCCAGTCAAGCCACTTTCCTGCGACACAACGTCTAGTTCGGTCGCAAACTATTCCTTGTTCATGGATAGACGCACTCGATCCATATTCCCGGCTCCCGATAATCACCGAAGAATGTAGACGATGGGACAGGCAAGCAACAGCGCAGCACTCCTTCCAGCCAGCTAACCGACCGATGTATACAAATGGCAAATATTTACCAAACGTGATTTTTCCCTCGATTCCGCGCTGGCGCGTGTTGGTAGCAAGCAGCGAACGAAGCCTGTCGTCGATATGTTCTCAACCAACCCACACACAGCCCTTCATAACCAGCTCCCACCCTGTGTGGGTGGTTTGATCCCGTTGGAAAAGTGGACCGTTCGCAACACAAAAACCCACGACACGGACGGCGTGGGAAGTTCACCATTCCATGGCCATTTTCCACCATTTTTCCCATGCGTCTCGTGTTACACTGAAGACGGGAACTATTTTTAACAGTGCGATCGTGTGCGGTAGTTTCCAGGGATACGGCCGCCACCTAGCTGGGATGCTGAACGGTTAACGCTTTTCTAAGGCTTTTCCCGGTTGGATGTTGCTACGGCGACAGCGACGACGGTGGCTGACGTGAGTGAGAAATTGATTTATCAACAACCATCGTCAATCTTATCCGAAGGCCGAGGCATAAGATCCAACCAACCAACGAATGAACGTCAGCCAGCCAGCCAGTCAGGGAAGGTTTCTTGTGTCATACGAGATGGGGAATTTGCTGTCCAAGGTACCAAGGTGGATAAATTACGCTTCAATCAAGAAACGATGAATGAAGTGAGTGTGTGTTTGAGTCGCATTAAGGAAATCGGTATCAAGGGAAAAATAAATTTGTTTTATTTACATTTGAAAAAATCCTGTTTTGTGCGAGCAATAACAAATAAAGCTTTTAGTTTAGTTAAGTAAGCTTTCGATAGTGATTTTGTGTAACTGTTAGGTATAAATCAGGCAATCAAATGCCGATTCCAATAACTCAGATTTGGCGAAAAATTTAATACACGAATTCTCAAGGAAGTAAACAACCCTCTACGACAAGCCTGGCACTACAGAAAAATGGCCAGAATCCATCATCATGTCTATTTCTTTGACAAGTGCCAATGAAATGTTTTATAAATGAACTAATAGATTTGATGGAATTGGCCTTTATGTAAAATTTCCTAAAGCATCTGCCCTAGCCAGTGGCGTTGGTCATCCGGGATCACGGCAGGACTGGGGTTCAAATTCCATCCGGATCGTTCTCGCGTAGTGACAATTGACTATCTCATTACGTGTTATCAGCAAGTCTAGTAATCCTCTATATGGCCGAGAAGAAGCAAGAGTTTGATAGAAGATCAATGCAACGAAGACGAAATACCTGTTTCCGGGGACTCAGCCCTCAGCAATAAAATTTGGAGACGAAATGCGCGATATATCGAGCACTGATTCGCCCGGTGGTCCTCTATGGCCACGTGACTTGAACCATCCGAGGGGAGGATGCAAATGCTCTGGGGCATTTTGAACAACGCTATAAGACTGATTGTTGCCATTGATCCTTCCACACATCCGAAAACTAAAGCCCTTCTGAGCATTATTCTCTTCATCCTGGATACGAGAGTCGGACAGAGCCCATTTAGCTGAGACAAAGATAAAGATTTATACAGTTTCAGCTGCCTTACTTTTGTTGTCATTGTTACATCATTAGAAAAAAATAACGAAAGGAATAATTGAGTAATTTTCCCCATTTCTAAATGATGCAAGGCTACAGTAACGCAAACATTCCTGCTAAAATCTGGAAATTCCCTTAAAGCATCCTGCTCCCTTGGTAAGACTTTGAGTACTTACGATTTTCGTGTGCAGTGCGGAAAGCTCCCGTTCCGTCACGCGCCGATTAGCTGCCTCCCGTCGGCGCTGCCGGAACTGGCTATATTTGTACGCAATAATGGCACCCGGCATGGCCAGTGCCTCCAGCGGTGACTTCCGGCCGAAGGGCATGTTTGATTAGATGTAGATGTGATACCCTACTTCTACACAGCCTTGTTTGCTCCAGCGAGCTCCCGCAGGTGTGTTTTTCTTTTTCGTTGTGTTTGTTGTGGTTTTTTTTTTCCTGTGCAATTTAAGCTCCCTCACACGACGGGAAATTCCCAGGCCCCGAATTCACTTAACACAAAGCTTACTCAGGGCGGAAATTTGGCTACACAGAGGAATTAACATACACGAAAACACTCACACACACAGGAGGGGACGCTCGTCAGCAGGGACGCAGGGCTTTGGGAGGGTTTTCTCGTGCTTAGACTAATTTAATTTAACCTGCCCCGCCTTCCCGGAAGCACTGGATTTCGACGGTAGCCTGTTTGCGGAATCAGCTTGCACTACCTTGGCCGTGTGGGCTCATATTCACCGGCCATGGAGTTCATCTCACTGTTGCACAAGCCTTACTAAAACGTGAACGGAAGATGCGTCGATTTACACTGCCTTAACACTTTAAACTGAAATTTTTTATTGAATTTTCACACTGTAACACCGTAACACACACGGCACATGGAAGGGAGCTTTAAACTCAACAACACACTACCATTTTTTCAAATAGTCATTATTTCACTTCGGATAAATCGAAGCAACTATCATGAGGAATTGCTTCTTAGTTGTCATGAACACCAGGGTTTAAGTATAACAACGATAAACACTTGCCAACGCACACAGAATTGACACTGCAATTATTTTGCTTGAGCTTGTTTGATTTTTGCTTAAGGGCAGAGCTTTTTTTAAGCTTACCACATATTCGGCTTGTAATGCTAAAATTTTAAAGTCAGAATGAAATGATTTAGAATTTAAATTCTAAAATACAAAAAATTTCCAAATAATATGACAATATAATATACACATTATACATACAATGAAACTTTTAAACCGAAAACATGTAAAAGCTTTTAGCACCAGACATCGATTGCTAAAGCTTCCAGACTTTTTTTTCCACACGCACCAACATTATGGAAGGACATTTGCAAAGTCCTCTGGCATAAATCGTAAAAAAATCACACAATCACCGAGGGTCACATTAAAACGGGCACACAAAGTAGGTAGGATCCACCCGAGCACAACAATTTCGGTCGACACAGTTTCGAACATCAGCCGAGGGAACGCAGAACTCCCTGGAGGTTTGTTCATTTGACCAAAAACAAAACTTCCATCTCGCTGTCCCTTTTCCAACGTCCTTTTGCTTTTCGCCGCCACCTCTCTCTCTCCCCTCCCCCTCCTCGCCTATCATGTCGTTCACCCTCATCCCGGCCATCTTATCTTACAATCGATCTCAATCACCGAAGGGCACCACCAGAATGTATCGTGTACGCAACGAGCGACCATTTATGGGCAACATAAACGCTAACTTTGTCCTGTGTCCCCGTCTGCGGTTCTGCTTATTGCGCTGGGAATGTATTATGCTGACCAATCGACAAACCCGACCAGTGTGGAGTGGTTGAGCCGTTCGCCGTTCGTATTGACCTTTTGTCCGGGTGATGTGCCGGTTGGCACATTTGGATAATGTATCAATCGGCTTACACAAAACCGGTGGCGTGCACTTACATTACGCAGCACAAATTAAATACACTGGCGGCCATAAAGTTGGTCCCAGCGCTTGCTACTGGAACCGGGACTGCGAGCTGTTGAGGCTCAAAAACATACACACAAATTACGGCACAAAAAAAAGTTTAATCCCCCCTCGTGACTAATGTTCGATGTGATTTTGCTTGAATTCCTTGCAGGTTTTATTTCTTCTCGCTCCCATTGTTTAATGTCATTCAAGTACAAAGCAAAGCCCTTTTATCCTTCGCAATGTATGGTTGTGTTAATGGAATTATCTAGCTGACATTTACCTAAGCAATAAAATAAAACGGTTCGCCAATGCCTTTTTGAAGGAAGGAAACCCTTACATAATGTACTCTTTTTTGTGTTAATTTGCAGTTAGTTTTATTTTTATTTAAATGCATTTAGGAACAACCTTTGAAGCTACTTAAACTCACACGTTCGTATTCAAAGCGGGAAACGATATCGATAAAATCATTTGTTAACTCACTGAGTGCCACACCACACGATCGTAAGTCATTGCCATGGCTTGGTTTGGGGGCGCTCACATACCCACCCTTCACAACCCAAGGTAATCTCAATGTTTTATACCCCGTTCCTCTTGCCATCCTCTACTCCATCCCTCCTCCTATCTCTAATCCCACACGTGACACAGCACATAAAATCATGCACTATTTGACTTTTTCCGACCGATACGTACGGGGCTTGGCACACCGTACCAGGCGTCTCCATCTGTATGCGGCACGGGAGAGAAATTGGCCCACGATGTATGGGCCGCTTTCCACAGCAAAAGCAGACAGGAAAGCGGACTTGACACCTGCGACGATATGGTGTGATATCCTTGAGTTCGATGTGCTTCCGTTGCAAATGCCATCGCCGTATGTTGGATTAATAGTTATTTCTTTTTACTGCCATTCTTCAACACCTTCCACCACTGCCGTGGAAAATCAGTTCCTTAGCACAGTTCAAGGAAACGTTGGGACGGTTGGGAACGCCACAAGCTTCAAGTGGTGACCATGTACTGTGTTCAATATGTCATGAATATGAATATCACAGATGTGGAGCAGGAAGGTGTGTTTTGGGTACAACACCAGAAGCATACATATTTGCAAATCGTATGACCTAACGCAGAGACTGGACTACAAAAGGTTCGCCCTACCAACGCTTTTGACTGAATCTTTTGGAATAAAATTTCACTAAACTGCTATGAAGGCGGAAAATAAAATTTTTGGTTCGACTATTGTCTAAAAATTCTGCTTTTCGAAGCACTATTTCATAACATGGTCTAACGCGTCTGTCTATTCGCCTGCTCCGTCCCTTTTATCCACACGCAGCTCCGTAGTAAGTAGCACGTTTCACCGTCGTGAACCAGCACGATGCAAATCAGATTCACAAACGTTCCAATAAAACATTGGCCCCCAGGCGACATTCCCAACGGAATTCTAGTGCTCGTCACGAGTGGAAGGATGAAGCTACAGCACACGCTGGCCCTCGCACATCGCACCTAGCCACCAGTAGCCACACAAGTGCTGCACCACCACCACCGGGCAAGGGCTTTGAAGAGGTTGGGAAAAAATCGAAAATGTTCGAATTTCATTATGTTAAGTGACTGGTCTCTACATTCGTGTGCCGTAACCGTTCATACCCGGCCGGAGGGTGCGCGCAAGCTTCGTTTAGAAGGATTCCCGTTTCATATTTCGTATTGATAAAACACCGATATCCGATAACTTTTTTTTTTGCTGTGGCTTGATTGTAGTCTAGCAGTGAGTTAGTTTTACTGTCAGATTTTTGCCCGATCCAATTGATCTCTCGGCTGGTACTGGATCTGTTTCGTGTCAATATTGCTTTTTGGAAGTGAGTTTTACTTCTTGGCTGCTCTTATTACATTGTAGTTCATGTAAAAAAGATATCAAATCAACTGTGAGCAAAAATGTCGATATGATAATAAAAAAGTAATAGAAGCACGGCTTAAAACAAATAATTAATTTAATCTATCAAAGAATCTGGAAATAAGTAAATAAACAAATGAAAAGAACAAATGAACAAACTGATAATAAAGCTAAAATTAAAAGATAATGCATAAAAAGCATGAGCAAAAAGTAAAAGGGAAGCAAAATAATTTCATAAATTATTCATGTAAATTAACTAAAAATAAATGAAAAAGAACTAAAAATGGGACAATACGGCACTGGACCATCATTATTAATTATAAATAAATAAGAACGAAAAATGTAATCGACCATTCCCGGGACAATGCAAAGAATCAGGAGGAACTGCGCTATTATTATTAATGTTCATTGTTCAACAAAACGGCGATGTCCCGTCAGACTCAATAATAAATAAAGAGAAAAATAAATGTGTGAAGAAAATTTGTAGCATATTTTCCATAGAGCTTGTAAAAATCTTAAACTCTCTGCCTCTACGTCATAACAAATATTGCAGACACACGTACAATAAGCATTGTTTAATTGACTTCTGCTCTTACATCCTCTAGCCGACAAGGTGACTTTCGATGTTGACACATACCGCTGCCAAATCCCTGTAACGAAGTCAACCAAGCCAGCCCAGCCCAGCCAATCCGTATGCGACACTCATTTGGTAGTCTAATACTGCTCAACTCCTAAGCGGTAAGATCACCGCAGTCTGCTGAAGGGCTTCAATACGTGCCCATACTAAACAGCAAACCGTTTGCAAATTAGTGCGATGAGCCGTTTTGAATTAGCCATGGGTATAGAATGGTGTTCCGAAACAAAAAAGGAACAAACTCGACTCCCCAGCTTTATCAAGCACCAGTTTGTGCTAAATGAATTGACGAAGGTGAGCAGTGGATGGCTTCTGGACTGTAATATGATTCATTTTTTGGTACGTTTGATGATGAAATAGTCATCGTTAAGGCTTCCAATTACGCTTCCTATATTGAAACTAGAATTTTATCGCTCATAAAATGAACATTTACCCTACAGGCACACTAATACACAGGTTGTCAGCTATGCGCGAATATAAATGGTTCAGTTCAGATGACGGACTCAAAACTATTTCTCACGCCTGTTGATGATTTAAGACACTTCATAAATCATGTCACGCCTTTCCACCCGCCCAGAAGACTGATGAAACATTTTATCCAACATTTAACTTTATCCTTCAGGGCCTGAAATGATTATAAATAGTGTGTAGAATTAAACAAGGAGCAAAAAACTAACAGTTGCGTTGGAAAAAAAAACAACGTTCCCTAGGATGCGGCTGAAGAAGTGTCGAACAACAGGTTCTCACTTCTTTTGTCTTTCGGGTTGTCACAGTGCGCAGCAAGGCAAATAAAAAGCACGATGCATAACAAGTGGTGGCCGAACGAAACGAAAGGAATGGAAGAAAAAAGCGTTCTAGCAGCAATCTACATCTCTAGTGGATGGGAAAAGGATATTATGCTTTCCCGTAAGCCGAACCGAGTGGAATCGAAAAGGGGGAAAAAAGTGTGTGAGAAAAAAAAGGCATGGAAACAAACCGAAACTATCCGCCGAACACCCATTGCTAGCGCGTCTTTCCACGGAAGGATGTGTTTATGATTTGTGAAAAGGCAGAAATCTAGCTCAAGTACAAGGACAAGTCTTGGGCGAGCGCGTGAAGAAGCTTACAAAGACTGTTTTTTTTTTTTTGTATTTAAGAGAGCGTATCGGGACGGAAAATAGCAAACAAAAACTAAGAAGCACCACAGCCCTCAAGGATACGCAGAACGATGATTGTCTCTACCCAACCATTGTGGCAGAACAAAAACATCCCGAGACAGCTTCCGGGCTGCCACGCATTGGAGTATGTGTGTGTATGTGTGGGGAGGGAGAGAATAATTATTTTTCCACAGATTTTCTTCTACACAATAATGCAAACCCGGTTCGTTCAACAATTTTGATTTCTTTTTGCCTAACGAATTTTGCTTACTATCTAACAATACTTTTGCTAAAGTAAAGTGCGACCTCACTTTCGTACGAGTTGCTCGCTCACTTCAAGATTCCTGGAAGCACACGCAATTCACCCTCCCTGCGAGGGACAAATCTTTTGCCCCATTTTGCCCGAGAACACTGAAATGGTTCAATTTCGGT
The DNA here is from genome assembly GCF_943734695.1 of Anopheles maculipalpis. NCBI lineage: Eukaryota > Metazoa > Arthropoda > Insecta > Diptera > Culicidae > Anopheles > Anopheles maculipalpis. The sequence goes on from NC_064871.1 coordinate 92,053,757, forward strand.
GCTCAGCAACGCGTGAAGCAGCACTGCACGAACATCCAGCATCCGTCGCAGTAGTGTCGTTTCCTTGAACGACCTTCGGGGCGGACAACGGCGCTATACACCGAGTGCTTTTGATAGAGACGTGCACGTACATTTGCAGCAACGAAAAAACAAAAACGGGGATTTATTTCCGTTCATCCGTCAAAAACCTGAACATCAAACGATGGGGAGGAAATTGGAAGTTTCAGTTCGTGCGCGCTTGTGTTTACTCAGCACGCTTCGCACTACACAACGTGTAACACGGTTGCCTACATTTAGGCGCTTTATCGTGCTGTGCTGCAGCAAAGCGAAGCAATTCCGCAGCATCCTCCGGTTTTCATTATTAGCACTGCTGCTGCTGCTGCTGCTGCTGCGATACATTAATACTCGATGAGTGTACCACACACACGTACAAGCAGGCGGTGCACAACTCTCGGGGCTTTCGTAGGATTTTCACGATTTTCCCACGCCTTCGGGGTTGGGCTGTATCGCGGCACTCGAGCTGGCCCTTTGCCCAAGTTCACTGCAGTCGAGGGCAAACCATTAGCACAGCCTTCGACGCTTCATCGAGCCACACAACAGCCAGCTTGTTCTTTCGCACATGTACAAGCACACACACACACACACACACACACACACACATACAAATACACACACGCTCGAGGAACTTTTGCACACAAGTCTGCCCTTTTTTGCGAATCCCCGGGCCTCAAAATTCAAGGCCCGGTTGGATTATTACAAGTATCGTTTTTTTTTTTGGTGATTCAAAAATTGCGCTCTTTACACAAACTGGAACTACATTCTTACGGAGGGAGGATTGCAAACGAACTTTACGACGAGCACCGTTGGTCTGCAGGGTATATTATGTGCACAAAACATGGACACAAACGGAAGCAAAATTGACACCGATGATGACAACGACGACGACGACGGCGATGATCCTCACCGAGGGAACACACTGCGTAAACTGAACACGGCCAAAACACCTTCAACGGGGGCGAGCGCACTAGTATGTTTTTTTTTCTACTTCCTCAGGAGCAACTCACACACAACGCGCTTGGAGGGTTTTCCCTGTTCACCTTTTTAGAGACAGTAGTGTTTTCCATTCGACTCTCCGGTGCTGACTTGCGTGACTAAAAGGCGAAGGAAAAGCTTCAACTTCTCTTTGGAAACACGGTTGTGTGAGAGCTTTTCGCTTGTACGATGGGAACTCAGCGCTCAGACGAAGTGAGGGGAAAGAGGAGTGCTTTTGCTTTACAGGGAAAAAGGGATAATCCCTAGATATCCGCACCGGGGAACTGGGAACTATAATGAAACTGCATTCCCTTCGCAAGCAAGAAACGGCGTAAAGGCAACAACTTTCTTTCTCTCTCTCTTTCTCACACACACACCATCATTTCGTCGCTTAGTAACTCACGCCGAAAAGAGCAACCGCTGGATGAGTATTTGCAGTACTAGAATTTCCTGTTCGAAGGGTCTCACTCTCTCTCTCTCACACACTCTCCGGTTAGTAGTAGATCGCGAAATAGAAAAAAAAAACCAACACCCCATACACTGCTAATCCCTTCAATAACATGCACCAACACCGACGCAAAACATGTCGTAGAAAATGAGCACACACACACACAACACATGCACAAACAATGCGAAAACACACGGTGGCAAAAATAATACAAACGCGCTCCACGTGATTGAGTAGGATCGAGTTACGGTGGGGAGAAAACGGAAGCAATCGTTGGGAAATGCTTTTTTGTTCTTCGGTGCGGCCTCACACGATAACTATGACGACAGCCCGCACCATAGCGTAGTCGTTGTAGTAGTAGCAGTGCAGGTCCTTGTGTGCGTTCCGGTGTATGTTGTAGAGGTAGAGTTTTACGTAGAATTTTGCACCGGATGTATTGTGATGTTGAATACGGTTTTTCGAAAGCATAACTTAACAAAATATTAATTGAAACAGAAAAAATAATCCATTTTTAAAAATTAGTTTGTTTTAAATAGAAAAAAAGCTCCATTATTTATTGAATTAAGCATATTCATCAACAAAAGAATTCCTTTGTACGGCAATTACGAAAAATTTCAGCTCACATTGCGCGGCGTTCTCCGTTCCAAGAACTCTATACTACGTACTCTCTGTTATGATAGGGCACGTCACGGAATAAAATTATGCTCCAACAATCCAACAAAAAAACAGGAGTAAAAGAGAGAGAGAGAGAGCCAAAGTTCGTGAGAAACATTGTGCAGAAACGAACTGTGACGTCAGCAAACACGGTGGAACGCTTATTATGAAGCTTTCCCTTCGTACGCCCTCCTTGTACACTGTTGAATCATTAAGTTTGCAGTACATTATGTCTGCCGCTGTGTATGTGTGTGTGTTGCAGCATGATTTGTGGAGCAACAAAATAGTGCTGAATAATTTTTAATTGCATACCGAAAACAAATAAAACCACAACAAACAAAAACAAAAGCTTATCATAACCTACAACGCTGCATACTAATGAGCTTTTGCATGTTGCTTTTGGGTGATAATGCTGTTCAAACATCATCTACGGCGCATAATGATGCCTAAATTAATACGTTTTCGTGTGCTATAATACTAAATAGCATAATGAGCGAACATGATTTTCATCACCTTTACCTGGTTTCCTTTATTTCTCCGGGAAATGGAATTCTCCCCCTTCAAATCCCTCTAAGCATGCTGATTGGAAGCAACACAAAGCTCGCTGGGAAATGAAGATGTCCGAAGAGCTTGTCTCGTGAAATGAACTCTCCCTTCTAGCATTTCCAAAATCCATCCGACAAAAAGGATTCATAGCAGAGGGAAGATGGATGTGAATGTCTAAATTTCACAACGAGTTGATGATGTCCAACTTTCAGCTGCCGTACCCGTAGGCAGCACAAGAATAGCTTCACTCTACTAGCCAGTAACGAGTGTCTAAAAATAGTGAATGTTATTCGGTACTTTCAGATGCTATTTTTCCCTATTTCTACTACCAACAACAGCAAGCATGTTTCGTTCGCGAGAAGAGCAGAAAAAGGTTGGCTGATAGCGAAAACAAGCTCCTCATCTACCCGGTAAAATGCTTGCGCTTCTTGCTCGTTAAGCCTTTCTTTATGTAACTAGTTTTCCTACTGGAACGCTGAAGCCAGTAGTTCTTCCGATTCATTTGCTACATAATTTAATACTGCAATGATGAACCTGTACGGCCACCTTGTCACGGCTTTTTTTGGTGGTTTAGATCTCAATCAATGGACTGCATATTGTATTTTCTCGCTCTCGAAAACACAAAAATGCTTCATTACTGTGTTGCGATACATTTTGAAAGATTGAAACAATTTTTTATTGGCACAATTCAATTTCTTTCCATTTTTATGCTATATTTTTGTGATAAATGACGAAATAAATAAATTTTTCATAACAAATTTTAGCGATGGAGGCGCCTAGTGCTTCATTTTGGTTCAATTTTTTTAAATTTTATTTTTATTGAATACTCTAAGTAAAACTCAAATTTTACATAGTATGTTTTAATATTTTGTTCTTGTGCCTTAAAACTAACAACCCATCAGGGAAGCAATTGCTTACTCTCTTTTGATGTTTTGCTTTGTCTTATAAAAAGAAATCCCTCCATAGAATTATTTTAACGCTTCAGCACTGTTAATACGGCTGGAAAGCCATTCACTTTTCCACAAAATAAGTCGTCGACTCTTTTTGCATCGCATTTAATTAGTGCGAATTAAAGACTTGTGCGTAAATTAATGATAAAAACGGACCCAACAAAGCAGAAGAAACCGGGACAAGTTAAAATCGTTTCTGCACAAAATATGGCTTGTCGAATAATTTTAACGCTTAATTATAGTTTTGACTTATTTCGTACGAAATACATAAATTACGTTTTTTTTTTTTTTATTCTTCTGCACCAAAAGCGAACAATCTGCAAAGCCGGACGACAACCTCACCAGTACACCGATAGCAAAAAGCTTTCCAGTGGAGGATGCTCCACATTTCGACGTATGTTGCGCTTCATCTGCAGATGTCGATTTGCCATGAAATATTATCTGCATCACCATTCGCACCTGCTCCCTAACGGCTGCTGGCGTTGCAGTTTGGCTGTATCTTTATCCACCCTGGTGCTAAGTTCATGCAGTTTCCTAACTGTAAATTATTAGTAAATTTCGCAGTAAATAAGACTTACTATAATCCTTTTAAAAGCTTCTACAAAATATTTCCACACACAATATCCATCCTACATGTATGAAATCACACAACCTTATCCACAAAAACATGAAGTTCTGCAGTTCATATAAGCCACCGGCATAAAAGCAATTTCTCCGCACGCTGCTGGCAAGATGTGACCACTGTGACGTCAGTTCAATCTCGACAAACAAAAAATCCTACGGCAGTTTCTCTTTGAATTTTCGTTTTTCGTACCTTTCCACATGGCAATCAACGGCGCACAAAGATTCGGCCTGAAAATTTTAGCAATGCACACATATACATACACACAAAAAAAAAACATTCCATTAGCAGTATGCGGCTACGGTTATTTCAAGCTTTTCATTAGCTTTTCAGGAGTTTCGGGTTCATACTCCAAAATAGAAAAATGGGACAGTTTTTCGCTCTGGAAAGCATCGGATGAAATTAAAATCCCTCTGATTTCTTGGTTTTGCACTGTCGTTTTTTAACATGGTATTAGAAAGTGGGTAGGGACAGATTAATTAATTATTTAACTTTCTCCAATTGTCCATGCTTCAATTATTCCTTTGGGCTTTATCTCAACGCTTTACAATTAAGGTCAATTAGTTTACGTTCATCGCACAATAAATGCAGCATGCGTGTGAGAGATTCAATGGGAGAAACATTTCGCAACACTATATTGCATACATTTAGGCGAAACATTTTGCTAGGTGCTCGATTAACTGCTCGAAATAGCTGCATTTGGTCGTTTTCCTCACTTACACTAGGGAACCAATCAAATTTAGTCACTTTTCCTCGTCTAAACACGAAAAGGAAAAGAAATGCTCATTCATGCAATCAACGACACAATTTGTGCTACCATTGTCAGCAGTGGAGAGGAGGACATAAAAACGAAAATCTAATTAAAGCTTTACAACTTCCGAAATGAACCGTCTTTCGTCTGCATATTGGTGGATGGAAGATATCGTTGTCGTTCTAGAGAAAACCGTCAGATGTAACGGCACACCAATGAGTCTAATCAAGTTATTTCAATTAAAATATTATGAAACTTTTCCTCTTTCTACAATAAAATCTATACATGAAAGAATTTCTTTTAGTATATAATAATTTAATCCCTTTAGCTTTAGAAAACTGTTGTTCCCATCGGTATGTGCCACCCAAAATTAAATGTCCGCATTATCCTCTGCAGCTGAACGTATGCATGTAAAGCCCATCCCTCACACAGGTCCACACACACACACACACACACAGGTTCGGGGTCGTTGAGGTCGAAGCTGTAAGACAGGCGGCCACCAACGCTTTCCTAAACAATTGCCCGGCAGCATCCAGCCAGACGAGCCGTGGGAAAAATTTAGCAGTAAGTGGGAGCTTCCCTTCATCGATTTTCATCCCCCAACACCGGGGTGCAGCAACCGGTTGCCGGCTCCACCATCCAGCTACACAACGCACGAATCGGTGTGGTGAGTGGAAAAGCTTTCTCTGCAGCTTCCGCTTTTCCACGCGCGTCTGTATGTGGTGTTGGGTTTTACGCATCGTTTTTGGGATGCGGGTGTGCACCCGTATCAAATGTATTCTCCTTCACACTCGCACGCTCTCTGCAAATCGCACTTGGATGCTGGAGAACAATGGCAAGCCTCTTTTTCCTTAACGGTTGCCCTTCTTCTGAATGTCACCACCACAAACGTACCGAGTAAGAGCAAAAGCGACCGGTTCGACACAGAGCCAAGCAGATTCTATGTGCTCTCGGACGTGCCCAAGGATGTGACGTCATTCGACAAAGCCTTCACAAATCGGCATCCGCATTCTGCTTTCCAGAGGTAGCAATGCGTATCCGCTTGTTTGTGCGGAAATCCAATACGCTTCAATTTTATTCTCAACACTCTTTTGTTTTAGCATCCAAAGAAAATCCAATCGGAAACGATGACGCAGTGTAAATTCACAGGTTTCGCCTGCTGCACGTACAAAATAGCACATCAGCACCGGAAGGTATATAATTCAAGCAATTGTTTATTCAATTACTGACCTCGAAAGGTGAAACGTGCCTGGCATAAGCTGATATCTTACCGAAACGTACCCTTACGAAACTAAACACCTTTGATTGGAAGCCGCTCAACGGGTACAGCTCATCAAAATACCAATTTTAAAATTAAATGTAGCCATAAAACAAACCCGTAAGCGTAGCTTTCTTTGCTGAACATTTAATTTGCATATCAAAGTAACTAAAATAGGCACTCATTACACATGCCTAAAATTCAAAATAAATTATAATACACCCCATATTCGGATTGCCTTACGCTGGACTTTGTGGAAAAGCCTAAACGAATTTGCGATTGTACACATTATGCTCGCATTTATTAAATAGTATACTTATATATTTGTTTCGTTCATTCTCTCACTTTGATTTTTTTTGTCTTTTTTCGCCCAACTGAGTGTTTTTTTTTATAAATTTTCTATCAGGATCAACACGAATTTCATTCCACATTCTCCACCGGTTTTTTACTCGCTATCCGATCGCACTTGATCGATCTTACATTTGCTTACTTTGCCTGACACAACCCACATCACCTTCATCAAAGTCGTGTACCACGGTTTGTTCACAACTTTCCACGTACTGCTATTCTAGATCTCTTTCACCTATTACTATTCCTTCCTTTACAACGTTTAACCACGTCAAAGGTATTATTAGCAAAAGGAAAAAGAGGAATTCGCACCATAACAAAAACACCACTTTTGAAGCAGCTACAGAGCTTTATAAAATTTGGTTTTATCACTACGAAACATACTAAGCCAACATTTATCGTATCTCCTCTGCCCATTTCCTTCCGCTCACCATCCATTGGCTGTCGGTAACTTTATTTTTTACCCATTTTAGTCCCGCTAGTGAATTAACGTCCTATTTGTGCACCTATCCGCCCAAACTGACAATTAGATTTGAGCTGGTTCTATGAATAAAAATCGGGAGGGAAAAACAACCTCTGATTGCAGTAAAAACTGTTTGTTGTGAGAACATCACACCCAAAAACTTAACAAACACTATGCACAAATATAAACAAGCTCGAGCTTTTGCGATTGTTTACGACCAAACAATTATTTTCTACCCTTCCTTTCCGTGGTGTGAACACGCTATGGTGACAAAAGGAAACTTTAAAATCAAACACAACCGAACGACATCCATATCCGAGGAAAAACACAGAGTTACTACAGTCAGGGTCAGCCTTGAAGTCCTCAAAAGCTGTTCTCGCTTGAATGGAAATACAAAAAAAGGAAAAATAAAATTCCAACCGAAAATACCTTTTGAACGCGATATTCTTCATCTTCAACTCGGCCTGAGATCCGCAACTAATTCCTCCGTGTCTCTGATTCGCTACTTCTCCTTCCTAAATACATGAAGGATCCTCATACATACACACACGCACACAAACACACACACGCACGAATACACTGAAAGTTACAACACTCCTTCTGCTCCTGCTAACGATTGCTTTTACGTTCTTGATCACTTTTTGTACTCCTTCTTCTTCTCTACCTTTGATTTTTTGTTTTTCGTTTGTTGCAGAGTACGACAGGCTTCAGATTTGATCTTTGTAGCTCCTTTCTTGCAGTGCGCATACGTACAGACTCGATCAATTCTCGAGGTTTTCCATACCGCGCACGATGTCATCGATGGCGCTATCCTCCGTACCGGAACCGGTTAGGTCGGACAGCTCATCCAGACACTTCTGTCGCTTGCGCACATTCCAATGTAGACATTCGGCCAACGAATCAAACCAGTCGGCGATCTGATCCTGGGCGCATATACTTGGCACCGGGTAGATAGAGGTTGTGACGTGAAGGCTGACAAAAGGAAAAGATAAGAAAATTACGTTTAGAATTGATGAACCGGATTGAACGTTAGCAAATATTAGTCTCACCTGTCACCGTGTAGTAGCTCTTGACGATTTCGACCATCAAACGATACCCAAGAACTGTTTCGACTGTCGGGAGATATTGCAATCTTAAACGAATAGAACAAGAATTATAAGCAAAAGAATTGCTAAGGTAAAACGGTTCCAACAATCGAAACACGTACCTTCAACTCCACACCCGCTGGCAGTACGATGGGTCGGAAGCTGAGCGAATGGGGACAGATGGGCGTCACGAGTATAGCGGGCACGGATGGATGAATCATCGAGGCACCGGCGGCAGCCGAATAGGCCGTACTGCCAGTCGGCGTTGACACGATCAGCCCGTCGCCCTGTACCGATGTGATGTGCTTGCCGTCCAGAAACAGATCGATGTTGCTCAGGTAGGACGACAGTCCCCGATCTATTACAACTTCATTGAGCACCTAAAACAAGAAACAAAAACCATTAGCTCACCGACAATTGCCGAAAAGCAGAATCGTCCATCCTTACCAGTATGTTTGTCGATGGATCCTGAGACGATTTGAACGTGGAGATCTCCTGCTCCGTTTTGTCCTTGCGCACGATGATACACCGCAGCCGGCTGCGTAACGTCAGGGCCGCATGTCCCTCCAGCACGTTCGTCACCTGCTCCTGGAAGTTGTCGAACTGGAACGGTGTAAGGAATCCGAGCGACCCCAGATGGAATGCCATAACGGGTGGGACAGACTTCTGGAACAGGAGCGACGCATACAGCAACGTTCCATCACCCCCGAGACAGATGATGAAATCAATCTTATCGGTCAAATCATCACGCCCATCCTTAAACGTGATCAGCTTGTCCTGCAGCTTGGTAAAGCGTTTGTCTCCGGTAAGGAGTGCATCGTCCAGTATCGCTGCCTCCACCCAGACGACCATATGCTTCTCGTGGATTAACCACTCCACCAGCTGGACGAACGGTTGTAGCACCTTCGAGTCACGAACCTTCTTAATGACCAGCACGGCGAGCGGTGGTTTGTACCACGTTAACCGTTGGCTGGCAGGATCCTGGATTTGCCTGCAGGAAAGCAACAGGGGAGAAACAGAGTGAGTAAGATGTTGAAGGGCGTTGAAAGGTGTTGAAAGGTGTTTACTTACATCACCATTGCCGAGTTTTTCATAATCCGACCGCATGGTCCAAATTGTTGAAACGGTGACGGTGCATTCAAACTTCGTGTTCGCCTGAAAAAAAGGGAAAACAAACGATAGAGAATATTAGAAAGATAAAATTGAAAACTGTGTGGGAAAACGATCCAGTTTGATAATGAAAATGAAAGTAAGTAAATTCTTCGTATGAATAGTCTTACTTTAATGTTAACCTAACATGCCTTTCTTTAACAAAAAAACACTTGTAGGATCGATCAGAAAAAATGATTAAAAGATTGTTGTTTTAACAGATGTTCATTGTACTAGACAACGGTTCACCATCCTATGGAGGGGCCACCCTTCTTATCGCACAACTACACCATCGAAGCTAACCCACATCACAGCAGCAGCTCGATTAATTGCGTGTTTCTTTACCAAACGTGCATGCTTGCTGCTATTCAGCAAATGAGAATTATTTTGCATTGTTACATTGTACGGTACGGAAGCTAAACATTGGGCTTTAAGGAAGGCTATCTATTCGTGCAATATTGTTCAAGAACAAACGAAGGTCTAGTTAAAAAGCCCTCATGTAAACTACAATGTAATACCATTTATTTTAAAAAATAATTTCCAAAAATTGAATGATGATTTTTTGGCATTTTTTAAATCAAATCGTGTCTGCAAGACCATAATCCTTAAACACAAAATATTGATTGGAGAAACGGTCATGTAAGTTGCAGGCTTTGGCACCGATCTACAACTTGTGGATCTACAGAACAAATGTCACTTTGATTTGAACACAGGTCTATTTCTTTAAAAGAAAGCTAGGCTTCCGGTAGGCTTCCTGCTGTCGGATGTGAGCTGTGCCCAGCTAGACCGTCAGATGGGTCAGATGTCAAAAGCGGGACAGTTGTATGAATTATGCAGACATTTTAGCTAGCACATCATTCAGCGTTGAATATTTCAAAATTAGCCTTAGAGCCTTAGAGTCAAAATTAGTTTTAGAGAGATACCTTTGTCTTCGTTCTGGTAATCTATACAGGAAGTTATGTAAGCAATTATTACGATAATACGCTTAAAATAACAAATATCAATGAGCTTGAGCTTTTCTTTTGACTTAAAGATCATAATAATTATGTCCTTAAATCAATAACAATTTAAATGGAGCATGCTATAATTACTATAATGAAGTATAATACACTAAGAATGATAATTTTCATAGTAAACATACACCAGAAAATTCAATTAGTACACACCATAACACAGTTGATCACAGCCAACGAAAGACAGAAGAACATTAAATCAAAGAAACTTTAATTGAAGTTAATTATTATTGTTGTGCCCCTTCTTATCGTTCCAAACAACCCTGACCAACCGCAAACATACACCGTTCAGTACCTCTCTCCCTCCCCCCTCTCATTCTCTTCTTCTTCTCTCTACGGTGCACGCTTCCTACTTCCCCGATCGCAACACTCACGCATGCCAACCGTATCCATGCTTTATGCGCACCCACATGAGACACAAACCAGCAACTGAGCCACCTTCAGACCGGGTCATTATTTTACCTCATCGAAACCGATTAGTGAAATTGTCAGGGCGGACAAGTTTTGTCGTGTGTGGCCCTCTCGCTCACACACAGGCCACACGATCACGGTCACTCCAACTCCAAGTCTTGCAAGCTTCGCTTGTTTTCCCCTTTAGATCCTTCGCCTAAAGGTACACGATCATCTCGCCCGATCGTCTTCGCACAGCTTCTTTCTGAACCCATTCATTTGAACCCAGCATCCGTGGAGTGGTAGGGGGGTGAAAGAACACGAATCAACGAATAAAGCACCCCCACCCCCCAACATCCTCTTTTTTTCTTATCGTTTCCCAATTACGGTCGACACCACCGATCGTCACACGATACAGGGATGGAAAATATGGCCAGAAAAAAAAATCAAAACCTTCAATCGCCTTTAAGCGCCTCTTGGCGTCAACGAACGACGTTAAGGGGTTCGTTTTTTTTGCTGTTTCTCTCCAACAATACACACACACACAGCGTGAGGTGTCTCCACAGTTTTGCGTCATAGCCTTGTATCACAACTACCTCCCTGTCCCTGCCACGAGTTGTACTTCGCTTCTCTGACCGATACACGAGCTCTTAGAACGTTGGGTACCTGACGTAATAGCGAGACCCCTTCCTGATTTTTAATCACGACGGATCCAAAAAAGGGCATCATCTCACGATGAGTGGCATCCTTGAACACTGGTAGGGGCAAACTGATTCCACTAAGGGATTTTGAAGTGCTAGCTTGAAATGCTTGCCCAAACTGACCTCTTCGGACGCCAAAGGAGCAGCTGATCTTCATCCGCCTGGATATCGTCCTCGGCGGATGGAGAATGGCCAGTGCCATTACTGTGATCAGTAGCAGCACCGGCCGCACCATCCTTTGCTGAAGAACCATTCTGCTGACGATGACTATTTGGTTGGCCACTGTGATGATGATTGTAATGATTCTGGTGATGATGGTGCTGATGAAGAGCTGCCAGCGGATGATTGAACCGCACCAAATCGGCCATAAAATCGTCGTTTTCGTGTGTTTCTGTCATGGTGTGGGGATGTTCTTCTATTCTACGCACTTTATTCCGCACTAGCTCTACGAAAAGCTGAATTAAATTAAGCAGACGATCGATCAACGATCGGTTCACTATTTCACAGAACTGCGGCAGTGGTTCTTACGATTCACCCATCAGGTGGATGATAGAGCCACTATCTCTAAAATAATAAACACTTCAACTCGAATTCGCACACAAGCGTTCGAGACAAACTGGAACCACACACTGGAAACAGACAACACACTACGCGGGTTGGACCATTGGGCCACTAGACTCTTCTGGCAACCTCAATTCGCGTGTCTCCTCGCGCGACTACTGACACACGATCGCACATGCGCTCGGTCGAAAACCGTCGGCGCTGAAGGATAAAAAAGCTGATACACAAGTAATCAGCACACGGCCCTCACCCCATCACAAACACGGGCACGATCGCGCACGCACACAGTTTTGTGGTGTTTGAGTCGCCGAGAAGATGCTGGTTGGGGTGTTTCACTCGATTCCTCGATTTTCCAGCAGGTGAGTGTGACGTTGACACTAAGCATATCAGCATACAAAAAAAAAAATATTGTTGTCATTTTTCTGCCAAGTCATCCACTTTGGAAGTGTGTCATCTTGAACGTAAAATTTATTTTTATCGATACAAAATCGATTCGCTATCATTTCACGTGCCATTCGCTCGCTAGAGAGTGTTTTGTAAAATGTGTACTATTTTTCGGTAGTATTCGTAGGTGTGATAAATATTAAGATACATAAAAAAACCCATTCTGCCATCCGCGACGTGCCGTCTGGGAGCACAGATCTCAGACAGGTTAATTTAATTGTAGACGTGTACGCGTCTGTATTCGTATCGTGAACGACAACGAGCGATCGTACATAATTTAATCGGTTCCATGTGTACGTCGCGCTTATACCGCTGCATGGCGATCGTTTAAGCGGGATGCTGGACACGAAAAAGATGTTGCGTCGCACGTTACAGGGTTGTTTATAAAGGATGAATCAATATATAATAAATAATACCAGTCTGTACCAAACTCTACGTGTTTAATAGGATTTTTGTGATAATTTCACGCGACATTACATCTAAGGCAACGCCAGTAAGTGATTGGATGACTTCACGATGAGTTGAATCCCTTAAGCTAATATCAACAGTTGCTCTTGTCCTGCCATTGTCTAAAATGCTGTTATCCTTGTCACATCATCTGAAAACCCCTGTACACACACCTTTATGGTGTGCGAATCATTACACTTGTCGTGGTAGTATGACGAACGAACGAGTTACAAAAACTCGCAACCTCTACAGACACACACCGCCGAGGGACAGACTTTCCCTTTTTTTGCTTCTGCTGCACATTCGCACAAGAAGTTCACCATCTTGAACGACTGACTGACTGGCTGAGAACAAGCAGCGTTTCTATCCACATTGATTGGGATACGATCGTCTTTCGGTACAATTTCTACAACTTCACATTTAATATATCAACCCCATGAATCGCGTTGAAGTTATGCTAGTAAATTAATAATTATTCACAATCATTACAAGCAATAATCCACAGTCCATTCACGTAAGTACACGAGCAAACACACACCATTTTTTTCATCATTCGATTTCGATTTAAAAACAACGATAAAAACAACACTTCACATCGCCACAAAACTCGTTGATTGTGTCAAGTCATGCTCTCTAGTTAGTGCGGATTGCCCGCGGCATAAAATTAGGGTTCGTGGAATAGGTAATGTGACTTTTTACACGAGCGAGTAAGCAGAGCGCTTCACGCTACTCAGTCGAGCCTTTTAATAGTACCTAAAACAGCTCGGATGATCTTCAGTTTCTAGTTACTGGCGAATAGCTAAACACACTTGCAACACCTGCAGAGGACCTGCTAGAACTATTAAAATCCAACATCTAGGGTGGACTATTTGTACCTCCAAACATGTCAAAGAGATCTCCAGACAAAAAAAAAAGTTGAATACTTATTAACAAAGCAGGGAAATCCTAACCGCACTCTAAAACTCCACCCGTCAAATTGTCATTGTAAGATAAGATTTCGCACCGATAAATCGAGATGAGAACTAGCTGCTCATTGTTTAGAAATTTGAGTTCACAATTAGCGTAGTTTTGTTAACAAACAGGGAAGCCACAGCCGCAGGGAAAATACAAAATTCCTCGCAAATTTAACAAACCCAAAACCCAGTTAAAACCCTACAAACTCAACAATTTCTTCCCAACTTTTACATTCACACACAAAAAAAAAAACACTCACTTCCGAGTTGGTGCTTGAATGAAAAAACAGGCCTCACATGCACGTACAGAGTGCTCGCAACCTTATCGATACGATAAACCGTACGCTACTAACCGATAGCCGACTTGGAATTGAGTTTTGGAAAAGAAGCAACCGACACAAACGGAGTGTAGCATGGCTCGGTACCGATCCATTCGGTCATTATCATTTCTACCTCTGTTTCGATCGGTAGGTTCCAGAATTTGCTTGAAACAAGCTGGAAGTGCCTTCGCGGCGTAAATAATGACAAACCCTTTAATGTTTACCCTTTTGCACGGAACTGGAATTAATCTATGTGCGTACAGGTTAGAGGGGGCCAATCGATTGGAACTATCCAGTTGATAAGGTAGGGCGCTAGTTGAGTGAATCTTAAGTTGTTTGAAGTTCCAAGTTAATACCGACCGAATAAGATCGGGTTTTAGGGCCACAGTACATCGATCTTACTAACAGATGAGATGTAATCAACGTAAACTAATCGTGATTGTTTAAAGTTAAGGTCGAGTAGTCGAGTAGCAACCACTTACGGCCATGTACCGGACCTTCTTCGGCGTGTGTCGGACGAGAAGTAACCATCGTCATGCAGATGGTCATCATCACTCCACTCGACGTGTTTGCCGCCACCGTTGCTACCGCTACTTCCATGATGCGGATGGTGATGATGATAGTTGGATGCTGTCGAGCTGCTGCTGGACATGCTGTTGCTACTTCGTATCCTAGGGCGTATCACATGACCGTTGAAGTTGTACTGCTGCTGCTGATGGACCGGTCCTTCCATTGTGGTGAGCTTTTGCTCTTGCTGAGAACTTCGCTTAACAGTCGTTTCTTGTGGACACCTGCCCGCCACTATATCACTAGCGCTTGAGCGCGTTTCGGGCGCTGCTGTGGTGCTGCCAGCGTCCCTGAGCTTTGCCGATGCACGATCACCAAACATTGCTGCCGCTGTTGATGACGACACTGGTGCCAGTGATTGTGGTTCCCGACGCTGTTCCGTAGCATGCGTCCACAGCGCAGACAGCCGATATTGTACGCGCTCTTCGAGGCGTGACTGGTGTAGTGTTGCGAGATCCACATCGGAAAGGTAAGCCATACCTGCGTGTTGGAAGGCGACTCTCGACTTTTATTGTTGTTTTTTTTTTTTTTTTTTTTTGGGAGGTTCGCAACACTTATGCACCACCACAAAGCTGACGGATAATGCTCTGCCGATTCTAACCGATCACTGGGCACCTTGATCCGCGCTTACAGCCACTCACACACCATTCATATCGCCGTACGCACACAATCATGCACATATGTTGGTAGTCTTTGGTTTTGGAGCATAATAGTGCGATGGATTAAACAGCCCCCAATGTGCACAGTTTGAAAATGGCGAAAAACGCAAACAAAAGAACACCTCAGAGTCCCACAACATAAACACGCGCGCGCGCACTGACACAGACACAAAGGGACACCGAAAAGGCCCTTACGGTTTACAAATGGCAGCCAAATGCCTTATTAATTCTTTGAGTGTTTTCTTGCCACTGGGAGGAACACCGCAACACCGGTAGGCGTAGGTACTGTACGCTCACTGAAACGGAATGAGATACACCTTGAGTTAGGAACAGGGAAACACACAGAAACAGACGCGGAAAAAACGGCTCTCTAACACCACCACTAGAACACGCGCTTTAGATGAGTTTTAAGAATAGTTTTCTATTTGCTTTCCAGACATAAACGTACAGTTAGTTCCACGAGAGATTTCTAGTACATCTTCTTCACTGATGAGCTGACTTTCGACTGAACAGAACACTCGCTAATTAAATCAATCGTACCCGCGCGCCGCATATCACCGTTACGTCACTAGACATGGATTTGTTATCACCTCTGCGCCCACCATGCACAGCGCAATAGTGGTCGGCAAAATATCCCGAGTCAGCACGGCACAAAGAGCACCACTGATAAGAGTGACGTTTCGGCTAGAGCACACAACAGAAGCCACTTGATTCATGATGACGAGCTGTCAACCATTTTTAGGCTTTCTGATTTTTAGGCTTCCAATTCAGACATCCAGCGCATCTCGTCACGATGACTTTCAGCAGCAGTGTGCACCCACAGCTCGGCGTGTGTAATCAAATCACGCGCATATGAGCGGCGGGCGCTGTACTACGATCCAGGATCCTTCAACCCATGCAACGGCTAACCTTGCGTGACATTCCGCGCAGTGTTATGTTTGCGGCACTGCACACGATCGTCTAGCATGCAGCAACGGAACGAACGGGTAGTGTCGTGTGGCCCTGGCATACACCTTGACGTGACTCCATCACTATCTCCCGTGGGGAGGTGAGAGCGAAACAAAAGAAACTCAACAACGTTACATCAGCGCAATCGTCGAGATTTGCCGTAGATTTGCAAAAGATTACAAATCGTTAAATCGTGATCGGATGATCGGATTGTCGACTCTAGGCGGAGTATAACGTGAGTATAGTGTTGCGATCATCTACTGCGCCATCATCCCAAAGACATTGACCAGGGGTTGTTCCCAAATCTTCATCCAATTTGCAAACGCTTCACAAACAGCGAATACAAACACGATACTCCCCTTTTGGCCATCAAATCCCTTCCTACTACGCCAGTGGAAGCAGACGTTAGACCCAGAAGTTACAGTCACTGCCGGCTTTTATTCACGGTTTGCACGGCTCAGTCACGGCGGCCCACGCGAAGAAGGTCAACCGATTTCGGCATCGTTAGCACCTCCTGGCAAGGCACAATGACCTCTGCTGATGCAATGCAATAAGGCAGTGCAAACTAGCCACTAACCATTCCAAATGAACTCAAGGTCTTGCAGCTTTGACCATTTAGAATTCATTAACACGGTCGGGTTTAAACACTTTCCAAATTCAATCCAGTCAGGCCAGTCCGTTTGACGTTTATGGACGATTATTTTTAAGTACCAAAACCTTCCTGAGAACATTGCTCTTCGACGAGTTCCTCCAATCAACCACTGAAAAGATTTCGTCGAAAACTACACCATTTGTCACGCAAAAAATAGTACAACCTACCCAATTCTTCCTTGTGTCATTCATTTACTTCACCATTATGTCCAGCCTGTCTGACTGGTCTGATGATTTGTTAGAATGATAAGTCAAATTTGATCTTTACTGTCGTGTTCCTAATTCCTAAACTAATGACTATTTGGTAGGCAAACAGTAGGAATTTGCACGACGCTTTTTCGGCCGTGTCAGCTGTCCAAAGGTCGGAAATTCTAGGTTTGGCAGCTTGTGGCCAACAACAAAACAAATCCCACCATTAACTTCTAACTTCTTGTGCAAACGTTTTATCACCAATTTGAAGTATTTAGAGCCCGGTAATATTATGTAAACTGTAATCAAGTTTACAGCTTCAATCCACATTACAAGCTGCCATCGTGCGATCAAACAGCGCTCGATCGTGCGCGATCAAAGGTCGCGGACTCAAGAGAGGCTTTTGAAAGCAACTTTCTACAGCAACAAAGATGTTTCAGGGCGCAGTTTCTTTGCCACTGGTACATTCGTGGACACAAACGAGCCTTTACCAAGGGCAGACCATCGATTACGTAAAGCTCAAACACACACAAGGTGGAATTGGGTGTGAGTCTTCACACAAATACCACTGTCGGTCGCTTCCAGCATTCGTGGTTCCGTCAACCACAAACCAATAGAAACAAACCGTGCCTTCTTCTGCGTCTTCTGCTTCTGCTACCTTACCCCTCTCTCAGGCACACCCTAGCGGACCAACCTTGCCGAAACCGATCAACGGAACGACCGCAAGATTCTATTAGCCACTCAGTCAAGCTCAGTCTCACCTCAAGGATGGACACGGGCGGATGGATACTGCAAAGCGGGAGGAAGGCTGATGCGCACACGGATAGCGATCGGATGATGTTGGATGACGATCAATCAACACGCGCTGCACAATCCAAAGTTCCACGATGTCTGGCCTTGAGCATGAGCGCATGAGAGTCGCTTAACCGTGACATCGAGTGCCAACATTTGACACCAAAGGTTCCGGCGTTCCGAGCAGTGCGGAAGAATTGGACTGGATGTGCTCATTATTATTTGTCCGTTCAAGAAATTAATGTGCTGAAGGTTGTACTTGTTGTTTAAAAACGATTGTCTGGTGAAGGTAAAGTTCACTGAATATTTTATAATAATTCAATGCTTTCATTCAGCTGATTCTTATCCAGCTTGCATGACATAGAGATATTAAGAGAATCAAACATTTCTCATTTAATTATCTAATGCACTCTAATCTACCACTGGCAAAAGTATGTAGCTCCACGTAACTTCAAATTAAACCTGTCAGGAGCTGTACTTAAAGTACAATTCCATCTCGAACCATTCAACCGCTCAACTGTGGCACATAATGCAGGACAATTTGTGATAATATAGGGGATTTAAGTACCCCTACGAAGCTACAGCTACAGTCCAACTGCTAGGGGTAGTAATTGCTTTAGCTCAACAGCTCAACAATCCTCCAGCAATTAGTCGGCACACAATTATAGTTTAGAAAAATCTGGATGGAAAATCTTTTACCACTGTTCCATGATGTAATGAACAGCGATAGTTTAGTATAGGAAAAGTAATGACAAAACACCAGGCCTGAATGCAAAAGGAATTTTGTCTTTTAATTGGTCTTCAACTGCTACAAGAACTGCTCTAAAAGCTGAATACATCTACCAAGGACAAATGAAGAGATTTCATCAGCCACTGTGTGTCCTCGTTTTTGTCTATCTCCCATAATTTTTTTTACCAATTTTAGGTGCAATTTAAAGGAATCACAATCCATAAATAAGATCATCAACTGTTTGAGCAAGAATTCATGTCATTTAACCAATGAAAAATGCTCTACAAAGCATCACTTCAATCCACCGAATGGATTCTGCTACATTCGTTCATGTTTGTAAATACGCGACGCTCAAAGACGCTATGGCACAAAACTGTGGCGTTGGGGCTACGGGGCAGGCCCGTTTAAAGACAACAATGACACCTTCCTTTCTTTCCCTTTTGATGACGCTGGTCAACAAACCAATCCCTCCAAAGATTAATTGCAAGAACAAGCAACAGCAGCGGCAGGAAAAAAAAACGCTTCAGTTTTTCATCTCACACAACCAAAACACACCAAGCTACGAATGGCGCTAGCGTGCTGGGGCGAGACCACCAAACAGACCGCAGCAATGGGGCCACACAAAGCCGCACGCTCTCACTCTCATCTTGTGGTGTGTATTTTTGCGTAACCACTTGCAATAATAAGCCATCCCCCTTCCCGCACACGACGCGTGCAATAATACCCTTTCCCAACAACATCACCCTGGCCACATGTGCAAGTGGCCTTTCTATCGAAAGAAAAAGTCAAACTGTCCAGACCGACCCCATTAAAATATCTTAATAATGCCGCCGCAGCAACGGAGACGATGACGGTATGCAGCAACAACGCCCGAAACCAACGATGATGAACGACCACCATTTGTGACCCGGCGGTGCGCCATATCCCCCGGATCATGTAGTCCAAACAAACAAAAAACCGGCTACGACGTCATCGTCTGGAAAGCGTGCAGGAATGTGGAATGTGTTTTGCGTTACCTTGCCACCGTCTGCCGTCACCTGAAACACGAAAAGGGACACATTCCAAAAGGCTGGGCAGGTAAAGGTAGGAGTCTCTGCAGAGCGTTTGACGCCTCCGATCCATGACATCACCAATTCACGAAATATTCGAATGACAATCATCTCAATTAATGAAATGAAAAAAAAATCGTATTCTAACGTCTGCAAGATCTAAAAATAGAGACCTCAAAGTGTCTAGCTGATAAATGTCCGCCAAAGCAAAGACAGCTCCGTCCTAACCCACATTTTTTATCGATCGATGTACTAAAAAACAACGTTGTTTCGTGTCGTCATCAACGTCACGCCACGGGCCTGCAGACGTGATGTGGCCAAAACATGGAACTTTAAAAACAAACGGCCCCCTCGCCTCTTCAATGTGTCAACGAACTCGGCAGGCCAAAAATCGGTGCAAGAGAGCACTAGCAGCTAGTAGGTGCCCAACTACCTACTTCCCACACCATGCACTTGCTGCTAGTGACGGCCTAAACGGCAAGGTTTGTTTTGGTTGGAATTTTTAGGATCTAGGCCAACGGTGTGTATAACGCCATATCGGCTTACATAAATGGAGTCGAAGTTGTTTTGCTTGTTTTGCTGACTGGGTCAGGTTTTTTTTTGGCAAACGTTTAGCTTTGAAGTGTTGAAAGTTGCAAATCTTATCAGCAAGGCTGGTAGAGATGGTGCTGGGAGAGCTGACAATTAGATAAAAATAGTGCTAGACGAGTTACAGAACACACATTGGAATTTATATCACTGGCACTTCAAATGATCTTCAAATTTAGAGTCTTTGGACCAAAACAACGACTCCACTATGGTCCTGCACAAATGTCAATAGAATTGTCATGTACTAAACACTGCTCTCGTGGAACTTGGGCACGAAACTGTCACTGATCGTAATGCTCACATACTTCCTTTGAACTGTTCATAAATTCAGACGCACTTCACACGCGATATCTCACCCGATCTAAAGGGAGGACGACACAACAGCACAACAACAATACGCCCGTATCTGCCCCCGTGTACTAAAACCGCAACAAAACCCACCCTTGCCAGGGCGAAACGGTTCTTCTCGGCAGCGCACCCTTTCCGTGGTACGATCTCGCGATGACTGCGATGATCGGCTGACTGCGTTCGCCTGACTCGGCCGTCCGCACTGAAATCGGCCAGAAATGAAAGAAACAACGCGCGCGAAAAACAGACACTCACACCCCATAAAGCCGCGCATAATGTACACACGCTACGCTATCGAGCCTCTCTGTTTCGCACGGGCTCCAAAAACCGTCCGGCATCCGTGAGCGAGCGGCGCGAGTGGGAGCACATGCGAATAGTGTGAGTTCAACCCATTTGCTGCTGGTGGCTCCGACGGTTCAATCTGCTACCCCCTTCTGTCGGCAGGCGCACCCCGTGATTTTCAGCCCCCCCCCCCGCCCCCCCCCCCCCCCCCCGTTTCCACAATTAATGGTATCAATCACGCAGTCACTTCACACCACCCTCCAAGCTCTTACCCATTTACTCACCCTTATTCTTTGCGTCTTGGCGACCGTAATCGTGCGTTACACGTACTATTGTTCAACTACGATACAACGACAAAGCACTATGGCTCTATGAAGGATCAGAAACTCGAATAAAAATATAAACAATATAAATGAAATGGGTTATTCGACAAAAGTTCTACTTCGATTGGATGTAACTTTCTTGTGAAATGTATTTACGATTAATCAATTAATACTAACATGTTTCAAAATTGAATAAAAGATAAGCAAACGATCCACAATTTAATTGCCTGATATACTTAAAATGACTAATTAAGCCTCAAGTTCGTATAAAAAAACAGTATTTGAGACCAGTGGACGCAAGAAAATTACATCTTTAGAATATTGTTTCTTGGGTTAAAGTACTCGAGGACAATACGGCGTAGAGCCATCATACTAAAATAAGCGAATAAATAAATAAAGGTGCTCGAGAACAGACACTACGATTTAACATGCCGCAGAACCATAGTGCACTGGGCAAACCGAACACGTATGGTTTAGTGCAAAAAAAGCTCAACCACTTGAAGGTAGTGGTTATACCGGTCAATCTGGCCTCCCCCTGAAGCCGACTGAGCATGGTTAAGCACGGTTGAATCATCATCATCCATCCATTGCAACCACCAATCCCCTCTCTATGCAAACGCAAGCCCTAATGCTCTTAAGTTTGCGAAACGCTCATAAGCTCTCAGATTTGCCGACACGGTCTATACGAACAGATGGCCAAAATGCAAAACAGTCGCCCAATTGGGTAAACACCAATAATGTTGTTTGCGCTGCAGTTAATCCGTGTAGAATTATTCAAAATTAATAACAAACAACACGAAGATGCCCTGCATTAGGCGCACTAATTTTGACCGTTATTCGACGAAATCATGTCATAGTTTTTAGGCCGTGCTCGAAGTGATAAAAAATACATCTTCAGCTTTACCAGATCACACAATTGCATGTCCAAATCATTATTCAACGTGACAGAACTATGAAAGCTAGCAGTACATGGAATAACTGGCTCTCTAGACCGACGTCCAACTATCAACTATCGATTGACCTAATTATTCCACCCAATAGAGACTTCTTCTGAGTAGTTGGATGAGTTCGCATAATTCATTATTTATACACACAACCCGCACATCATCGCTGCACACGGCGTTGCGGCTACGTCATGGGAGTCGAGTGGCCATCGACTTCGAAGGACAAGTGGTGTTATGCGTAGATGATACTTGGACCAGCAAGCAAATCCTTCCCACAACCGCTAGCAATGATTGGTTTCCATTATTAAATGAAATTGAAAATTCGCTATAATTTACCAATTTACGATACCTGCCCGTATCATTAATCAATCACACCGAGTAGCACAAAAATATGACTTATTTTTAACATTCCGCTACATCATATCAGTTACGTACGAGCTGTGGCGGCGTTAGGCAACATTACACCCAGTGTGTCCAATTTATTTTTGCGATACGAACGATTTAAAAACGATGAAAACACTCAAAACATGGACAGCGAACAACCAGCGAACCAGGCTAATGTGAAGCACCGGTTTGAAGTTTATTGTTGATAGTTTGTTTCTCTTTGCTCTCCATTTATTTCGTCTGCCCCGTTTTTGTGTGTGTTTCGCTACATTTGACTGATTTTTAATCCATCTTTTTACTGGTGTTGCATCACACTGCAAGCGCTACAGGGTATGATGCCGGCAAACTATCTCTAATTCCCATCGCTAATGAAGGGGAATTTTCGAACTGGAAGCGCGATCGGTGCATCAACCGGAACTGCATCCAAATAGTGGTGCAGTCACCACCACCGGATGAAGAGTGGCTAGAGAGCAGATGAACAAAGGCCTAACGCTCTGGGCGAACTGGTTACCGAACAGCTTGGGCAGGTCTATAGAAAATCCAACTCCCGGAACCGAAATTCATCCGAATGCGGATGCAGATCGAATCGGAAGTGTTTGCTATTTAAAGAGTAAAGCTCATTCCAATTATTTTGAATCATACCGGTGATTGTATCTTCTTTTGATCTACCCTTTGCAAGACTATGGACTTTTGAAGCTCTGGTCAGCTTGAGAAGGTTTCTTGGTGGTTAAATTTCAAGCTAAGGGGTCAATTGCGTCGTCTGTGGTATCTTCAAACGGCTTCAATCTGAATTGACTTATAGAAGAATGCTCTTGAAATTCTTTCTAGCGCTAGGTCGAAGGACAACCATACCAGTCCCTTTCCCTGATGGACAAACAGGTTATTCGATATAGAAAAGAGTCCTGAGAGTTTTTCTTTAACATTCAGTTGAACAACATACAAGAAATAATTTAATTTTCATTACAGCTGGATAGTCAGTCCAGTATGCAGGGTAAACGGTATAATTGGAATTTAATACCAAGCCCTTAGTATTACTCACTGGCTAGGCCAGGGGCAGAACATATGACTATCAAACTAGGCAATTGCTTCGAGCTTTGATATTTGAAGGAGCCCAGTACACACCAACAGACCTAGTTCTTTCTATAAGTGGGCTATGGGGTCTTGGAAGCAACAAACATTTAGAGAAACCGACATTTGGAGAGACTTCTTACAAAAGCATTTGCACCCTATGAAGTTTCGATGCAAAGATTGATGCGTCTGCAATTCTGGATGGAGGAGGAGCCTCTTCCATTCTGCTCGGGACCACCAAGCGGCTTGATCCTCCACTAGGATAGACTATCGATTCCCTCACGCAGTCCACTACGCTGTCCTGACACTTCAAGGTTACTTTTTCTTCGATTTTAGCGGTCAAAATCCCGAGAGTTCTTGGTCTGCCATTATTGGGGTTTCATTTTACTTGATTTTACTTCTAGTTGGATAGTCAGATAGATTATCAGTTCTGATCAAATCAAATATCAACAAAATTTTGAAGAAAATGGTTTATAAAAAGGATACTAGCATGATAATCTGGTTGGAAATATCCAACTATTTGTTTCTTCATTAATTCCGCCTACAAGCCTAATTTACTTAAATATAGCTCACCATTCATGCAGTGCTTCCCGCGTTTCTGCCGTCTCCTCCGGAGTCGTACACGCTCCGTTACCGTTCATTTTTCCGCCAATTTCCACCGTCGATGTGGCACGCCGTGCAGGGAAAAGCGATTCCAAGCAAAAACCAATGCGGTATGTAACGCCACGGCACCCTACACAGGGTGGACACAGTATCGGAGCTTGACGAAACGATCAACAAACGCACATACACAATCACAGCCGTTGTTGCATCTTGTTTACTACCATCCGAAAGTGTGTCTCGGCAGGCAGCAGCAGGCCCGCTGCTGCTGTGGGTGCAGCAGAGCAGAAAGTTTGTTTTTGTTTTGTTTTTGCGGCTGTTAGCCAACCATGACGTCGCTGTCAGCGTATACTGTCAGCTGTGCGCATACGATTGCTGTGGTGCCTGGTGCAACTTTCTCCCGCTTGCTGCGATTGTGTGTGAGAGCAGGCAAAATGGGGATAAGAATTCGATGAGCCAGGAAGGTAGATGATAGTTTTAGCTGCACCGGATGGCATGCAGTGCGTGGACTATGAGCACACGAAACATCCGACGAACTTCCTAAGTTTCCGACCTTCCCCGGAACACAAGCAGCAGCACACTTCACCCTAATATCGTCGTACTATCCTCATATTATCTAACACCGTGTCACAAAATCACCACATGTGTTGCACTTGCACTTGAACGAACGATACGCGTTTTTCTTCGTCTGCCTGTGTGCGGCACACTGTGCCGTTGCCGGGTGATGCAGTCCCTGCTACAGGCTACGTGAATAGATATCTCGTACAAGATCGGGTTGCCCCCTCGAACAACCTCCCCGATGCACACAGCATGCACTTGGATGCAAATGAATCTTCACAAACACACACGTCAAGACGCAAGCACCTTAAAACACACAATCACACAAAAACACGCACCTACAAAGATAGAATGCGGATGCGGTGAAAGTTTTCGAATGCGTGTATCACACCAACACACCACCAACGAGTGAGCGAATGGGAAGCGATCAGATGGTGCACGACACTAGCTGACGACCCTTTCCGGAATATGGTACACACGTGCACTTTATGAGCGTTTTTGGCACAATTCTATTCCGCCAAATCCGTTGCACACAATCGTTTGCCCTACCTGGGAATATTGACGATGTGCAGTTGCATACTGACAACGCCACGTTTTCGTCGTCAATGGTGAAAATCCTCCCTTCGCAACAACTCTACAGCAAGATCCGTTATTTGCGTTTGCCAAAACACACATATCTACGCAATGTTTTCCTTTTCTTTGCAACCCTCCGCATTTTGACAGTTCGTGAGAGAGAGAGAAGAAGATTGCGAGAGAGCCGAAATATTGACCAAAGTTGCTAGAGGCAAGGTGTGCAGGATTTACATTTCGTATTTTTTTTATCGTCGACATGTTGAATTATTTGTTTGCGCTTTTTTATTAAATGTGGCTGTTTGTAATGAGCAGATTGATACAACAAAAAGACTGCATATTCTATCGTTAAATGCCAATAACAGTGAGGGACTGTTTGAAAGATATTTTCAACACGACCTTCTCTACCGTTACAACACGACAACCACGTGTTCAATAACCGTTGTAGAGATAAAACAATTGGACAACGAGTATATTTAAACTAAAATAAATACACACAAGTACAAATACATACACAGGTAGACACACACACACAGAAATGTCCCGACTCTTACAGCAATCGAGGGCCACAATGACCTTTCGAATCTGAACAGCCAGCGACGAAGTCTCGTGTGTGCTGTTTAACAATTTGCCTTCCTCCCAGCAGCAGTTTTTACCCATCTTCTTACAAAAATAATATCTCTCAAATTTCTTAAGCAACAAGAAAAACGTGGCAAGGAGACAGTTTCTGTATGATGGAGGCGCCTGGACAGATAGTAAACTATCAATTGGTGATGAAGATCGCAGGTGATTTTTTTTAAATGCTTTTTTACTCCTGACACTTTAGACACGTTCGTAACTTATGCCTGTTTAGGACGCAAAATTCTGAGCCTCATTGTTTTGAGGAAACTGGAGTACTGTGGGAATCATAAGCATCTGCGGCTCATGAAGTCTTCAAGGAGTAATAATACGATACGCTACTTGATGGAGGCGCCTAGCTTTAGAACAGAGTTGAAGACGAAGATCTCGAGGTGGTACAACAAAACTGCTATGACATGTGGGGTGACACGATCGCTACTCCGGATGTAAATTTCAATTTCTAGATGCGTTCTGTTGTCCGGTCTTAAGACCGGTGCTGATGTCGCCTCTACTACCAGATTGCCTCTTATACAAAGTAATTTGTTCGGAATTGAGACTCGAGCAACGATGATAAGTAATCGTTGGTTTAATCATTAAATTTAAAGCATATTAAAACATCTTCTATATAAAAAAACACCCCTCTGAAGAAAATCAATATTCGTCCGTTTCGACCCCAACACAGTGCAGCCAATAATAGAGCCAATTAAAGTTTAAAAAATTTTGTCCTCATTAATGACTTATTACCAGAAATTACAGCCCTACTTGGTCAACAATTTCAACCACATTTTAACGCACCCAGTAATGAATGGTGGGTCCATTACACCCGTCATTACGTCCCGCCATACGGTCGGCGCACACCATATTTAGCGTTAATACTCATTTTGTATGAAACAAAAAATAAAACATTAACCTTACCAACTGAACTGAAGGTATCTGGCGAGACACAGCAGCACCAAAAAAATGCGACAATATTCTGTGCAATTCCATCCTGAAGCATAGTTTGGTCTTTGGAGATCAACAGCCAAAAATACACGCTTCGAAAGAATGTACACACCTTCGATTCGGTCCTTCCAGGGAAGTGGTTTTTTGTGATGTTCCAACACAACCAACCAACCACGGCTGTCTGAGTAAGTGAATCGACGACAACGAAGAAAAAACATCCCTAACCACATATTGAACAACATGTGACTGGCTGACTACCACATTTTCAAGGTAGTTTCAACACTAGACCTGACCGAACTGAACCTCTCCCAGGTGTGATGTGATCATGTGCGATCGATGCGGTCTGGTGTACGCAAAGATAAATATAGTTCCCCACTCTATCCCCACTCACAAGAGCTTTTGTCTGCTCTTAATCCATCTGCAGAGCCGCTCAAAGGTCACAGCGCCGTGCTTGTGTGTGGAGCAGTCAACCAAAAATCAACCTAATATAACACACGTTAAGCAATGTTATCATATGGTGGACAAAACCCCCCCCCCCCCAAAAAGAAGCAAAAATTCTCCACCACTAGATCAAGAAAGTCTAGAATAAGCTAAAGGAAGGAATTCCCCACCATGCAAAGAATTCTTCTACATAAAGCTTTGAATAACAATAAGTGTATAAATAGTTCCAACACTCATGCCTACCCCGATGCTAGTTCGGAATTCACCAGGCTAGTTAAAACACGCGGTTGGAGAAAAAATCGACTCAACCGGCACACCTCAGCATGTCGTCTTTTGGAGTTGTTCCCCTCTACCCTCTGGTTCGCATTCCATCCCCCAGAGGAGGTCACTTTTTTCACCCAGCATTATGAATGAATCTACTCAACTCCATTCACGACGATGACGGGTAAGCCAAGCTTCAGGTACTAGCCTACCGAAGCAAGTACCGAATGGATCAATGTCAATTGTTGTAGAGGAATAGATGCAGAGAAAAAAAAATACACTCATAAATCATTGATCATTGACGGGCACAGGGACCGAAAATGGATCGTAACGAGACAGATTGGTTAGCTCATAAATTCTGTGTCTTTGTTGCGTTATGCCTCGAGATTGGCAGTTTTCTATATCAGCTCTATGTGCTGTCAATTATGATCGTAATGTAATGTTATCGAAATAATTATCAGAATGGTGGTATGATATATGGCAAAGGTCAACCCTAGGAGGTACAAAGTATTGGCGATCAATGATAAAAACGTGATCGACACTAAACTTGGTTCCTGTAAGAAGTCATTATGGAAAAGCAAACGATCGTTGATCGAGTACCTTGCTACAGGGGTTTGGTATAGAAAGAGCGAGAATTAATTTGAATACAATTATACTTATGTGCTTAGCTGCGAGAGAATTGTGATCAAGAGATATCTTGGAGGTTTTTGAATTTTTTGGAGAAGCCATTCATAATAAATGATATGCATAATCACGATCGCTTCGTACAACCCGTGTCTTAAAGATAGGAAGAAGAGGTTTAAATCTGTCACGCTGTTTACTATTTGATCCCAACTTTAGTTCCTGCTTACATCCATTAAACTGAGAAGGATTCCCATCTCCGTGTAAGTACAAAGTGATCACTCAAGCGGAAAAATCTCTTTCGATGGGAACTAACCAATGGCGGAATAATTGCAATTATTCTCACGACGAACGAATCCTTGACATTCTAGTGGGGTTCCAACGACCGAACACGATTGGACGAGCGAGTCTCTAGCATGATATTACGAGCAAAATGAAGCGACAACAAAAAAGAGCTTAAAAGCAACTCCACAAACGCAGATATTGCTGAAGCTCGCAGTCTTCTTGGCACTAATATCATAACCGAATTCCGCAAAACATTCCGCCGCTGTCTGTGCTACCGCTAGTGGGCTGAAGGTGAACGCTCATATATTAATTATGATGTACCGGATGTTTGTGTGTCATAAAGAAATTTAACACCCGCAAATGATGGGCGTCGCGAAACGGTTGTCGTCTAATTCTCACGGCGAAACATCGAGTCCGGTTGTTGGAAAAGATTTTTTTTTCTTGTTGAATCATTTGATCATCAAACAACAATAACACAATAACGATGGGAAAACTTTAACGAAACAGCTCTAAACATTTCCCCACACTGCGAGCATTAGCTCGATCGTCTAATCGGCTGGCCAGGTTAAGCAGGCATTCAATCCGGATCACTCGGGTTCACCTTAATTAATGCTCTTTTTTCCCGCGATACTTTCCGCTCGGCTAAATTATGGGAAAACATATTTTCATAGAATTTGATCACCCGTAAATCGCCATGTGGGATCGCCATTGCTATACTAATCCATCAAGATCACTGAAACCGCATTAAAGTAAACTTTGTTTGATGTATCAAATGCTGGATCGTCCTACATTTGTAACATCGTGCCCGATTAACACGCTAGTGCTAATAAAAGACACCGATCATAGGCTCTTAGCATAAGAAACTTTCATTTTTACCGGAATTAATTCAAAACTTCCAAACCTACTTACCGGAACTGCTTTGTTTTATCCTGCAAGTTGGTAACCAGCGTACGGCGCAACGGAGCCGGCGATGCGCCCGGCGAGACATCCTGGTGCTGTTGCTGCTGGGCAACGATGGCTCGGGCAAGAATAAGATCTTCCTCTCGCATTTTGATACTTTACGCCTTCAAATTACACGATCACACTTTTTGATCTTCTTGAATCAATACAAACACCACCGAGCACACAAACTTCTCACAGCCTACTTTGACGCTACAATCCGCAAAACTGATCAACTAAACCGATCGCCCTAGTATCGCCGAGGTTGGAAGTGAACTAACTCAACCCAGAAACTGAAACACGGAAGCACGTTGGATAGCGCCAATCGCCAGCCTGGCTTCTTCCACGCAACACTGCTCGCCAACGGTTGGCGGGAAATGGCCAATTTTGTGTTTGTTGCTTGCACAATTCAAGAACCACCGGAAGCTCGATATTTCCTTATAGATTTGTTAGTAATAAATAGAACAACAGCACCTGCGGGCGATTTTGTTGATTTTGGCGACTTGTTGTAATTATTATTATATGCCGTTAATCCTACACTAAACACAATCACCAGATTTACTCGCAAAAACTGGATGGAAGATGTTGCATCTACTTATCACAGAGCACAGTAAAGAAGATCCGCACACGATCACACACACGCCACACAACTAGTGGCCCAAATAGTGAAGATCACTGTCGATAAACTAGTTCTTCTAGATATGTGTCCTCTCTTATGATTTTTTTGTTAACTCTTTCTCTTTTACCTGGACAGAACAAGCGAACGCGATGCCAAAAAAAAAAAAGAACAACGCTCGAAACAAACTCGCGCACGCGAAAAACGAGACCTGGAACGTCCGACGGTCGAAGGTGGAAACAGACTGAAGTCCAACCGTTGGGATTCTTCCTTTTTTCTACGTTTCGCTCCGCGATCTCTTGTCGGAGCCGTCGCGGCACCTTCGCCACAACTACACACCAACAACAAAACACGCTCACCGCCGCGGCCGGGTCTTACCAACTACTAAACGGCATGATTGGAAGCGGTGCGAGGTAGGGTGGACACGATATATTGCTGTTCACACTGCGGTGGTGGTGTTCGACGTGACGGCTGCAATCTTCTCAGCAAAATTTAAAAAAAAAACTCCTCGTGTAGAGGATAAACATGTTGCGCGAGTACGCGGCATCGCGGGCATGGATAGGTAGAGAGATACTTGCGTTTACATTAAAAGTGAAAGAAAAATGAAGGCGGATGCGCAGTGTTTCAATGTGTGGGGCGTGAGATGTAATTTGTTTACAACTGTTGGAATTTTCAAAATATTATTGAAGGAAGTCCTTAACGCCATTTTGTGTTCAATGTCTTGATAGATGTACTACATTAATCATTTATTTTTTTTTAAATAATTCTTGGTACAAACAACCATCAAATCAAATCCAATATAAACTCAAAATCACTCGAAAACCGATCGCTAAACCGGTCGATCTAAATGATCGCACCATGCATAATGGCAATCGTTTTAGCGGAAGTTACATTCCGCTCGACCCGTTCCAACTCCAGCTCCTCCGCAGCAGGATATTCACACTCGGCACACGACTGACGGCGAAGGTGCAGAATTTGCTTGTGCTTCTTCCAGCACACAATACCAGCCGTCATAACGAGCAGCATCAAAAATCCTCCTACACCGTAAAATACCGCCGGCCAAAACATGCTCTTGCAGAACGGTAAATCATGATGCGATCTTCGCAGATCCTTTACCTCCGTGCTGATGTTGGCAATCAGCTCGCCAAACAGATTCCTTACCCTTTCTGGTCCAATGCTGAATCGCCCTGCACGTCCAAAGATCCACACGTACTCTAGCTTGTTGTGACCGATTTGAGCACAGGAAAATGCGAACAAATAATCTTTCTCGTACAAACCGAGGATCGTTGTGTTGAGGATCGTCGTTGTACGTTCAAATCGATTGCTCCCTTCTAACGTGCTGGCGTAGGCACTGCGAAGATGTAGCTGAAATGGTTGAAAGCAATCTTCTTTCTGCTCGAGTACAATCACGTACTTGGAGACGTAGTGTTCCTCAATTGCTAGCTTTCCATCGAATAGTGCTTCGAACCGTACGTTGGAGAAGTAGAGAATTTCTCCATTTTTCCCCTCAAAGAATCGTATCAGGTACGGTTCGAAGGGTATGGTTTTTAGGAACGGACAGCGTCCATACACCATGATTCCTTTTACGCAGACGGCGCAAACTAGCAGCAAAACGGTTACAGCTACCTGCAACATCCTGTCAATCGGAGACGCTCGAATGCAATGGCCAAAAGGGGCCAAGGATGCAATCGAAACTAAAATTAAATCGATTTAATATACTGGCCGTTGTAATTAGATCTGCACAGATGCCAGATAAGGCAGGGCGTGTGCCCCGGACCGGTGTACCGTACCGATTACATATTCCAAATTGCTGCCCCGAGGGTATTAGCCGTCGGTTGGAAAGCAAATCTAGCACATTTAATTGCTAGTTGCCCTACTACGGCGGGTGACAGCGCTGCGTATGATTTAGGAGACGTTGGGCAAAAACATTTCAATTTCAAACTAAACTGGGAACGTGTGCACATTCATTCTTCGATTTGCTGACCGAACCTAGATTGCTCTAGCAATCTATCGCTATCTGAACAAAAACAAGGAAAATTGTAGGAAAGTGTATGTGGTTTATGTGACCCAACCAACGCCTTCAGTAAAACTCTCGACGATCAGTGACGGTTGGTGGCAAATTGAAAAACGTTGTCCTACTGGATATCAGAGACAGGACAGAGTTCGCTGAGGGTGATTAATTGATTTAGTTGGGCCATACCTTCTGCAGTACGGTAAAGGCAATTTCGCCTAAGGCTATCCATAAACGTATCACACCAGAGTTCGAGTAAAGGTCGACTTAACGTAACTTCTTTAAAGTGTATATGATCTTGCATCCACACCTGGGGAGCCATAAATTTATCATTTTTGGACTTTTGAATGCTGAGTGGCAAGGTTTTTTCAGGTTGTAGTATGACATGTTGACAGTCAACGCACTTGCACGTATCACAACTATTACGTCCACTCGGTGGCCGGAATAAAACACGGACGTAATTACTTTACACAATCACACTGGATTTATTGACACGATACTCTGACGGATTATTACAGCAAGGGCGTCCATCCACCTAGGCGGTCCAGCCCCAATCCCCGTCTTTCAAACATCCTAAGTAGAGAGAGAGCTGATCGGGAGCCGAAGCCAACGCGATCATGCATGTTCATTTGGACATAAAATCGGGTGCGTAATTTTGGCTGCGTCCGGCTCCAACAACAACATTAGCAAATCAATGATGTCCGAACAGGTGAGGGGCTCCGAATCCCAAAAAAAAAACCTCCCACTGTCACCAGGTTCATTCAACAGATCTGATCCATGGTTGACTTTCCGTTTCGAAATCCTCTCAGATTTTTTTCAACTCCTTTCCCGAACCAAGTCAGACAGAAATAAAATAAAACAAACTACTAGTATTTAACATAAAAGCATTTCTACAAACTTTAATTAAAATCGTGCACAAAACCTGTGTATAATAAATTACATTGTATTATTACTTAACAAAAAACATTACTTTCTCATTATATTCACCTCCCTCCGGGATCTGTCCGTCCCGGTCCACCGATCCTAGTGGTGATCTTAAAGAGATAGCTTCTTATATCTTCTTTATTATTTGTACGATAACAAGTATGCAAACATTATTGATATTGTGTCATCCAGCTGCAGTCGGCCGCAGTGTCTCGTTTACCATGGGCGAGAAACAGTTATGCGGATTATTTATATTATCATAAGCTGTGGAGAGATAAATCCTGCCACTCAGTACGCCTTTATAAGCTTTTCCAGGCTGGTGCTACTAACCAGGGACACAACACATTTCTCGTAATGCCCACCTCTCCCCAAAAGCACTGGTGTAAAAGAGGTTTTCTTTTTTTTCAAGCAACATAATAAACAATTGCAAAAAATGGCGCCAACCAATTCCCACTGCACTGC
Organism: Anopheles maculipalpis; assembly: GCF_943734695.1. Lineage (NCBI taxonomy): Eukaryota > Metazoa > Arthropoda > Insecta > Diptera > Culicidae > Anopheles > Anopheles maculipalpis. The sequence continues at coordinate 92,087,262 of NC_064871.1, forward strand.
TCGTAATGATGTACTACCACGCCAACAGAGGACCGTAGGAAATGATTTTTGCGCCAAGCAGAAGCTGCAGGTCCATACCAAGTATGGGGCACAAAGGATTAAAAAGAGAGTGCGGGAGAGAGAGAGAGACAGATAAGGATTTCCAATATAAAAAACAATAGGAATATATATAACAATTCTCGTTCTCAGATGGAACCGCAGATCCTTGCTCTCAGACAGTGTACTTGGAAAAATCGTCCACACGATAGCTGATGCCACCGCTGTTGCTAGCACTGCTGGCGGCCGAGCTGAGATCGTTGGCCGATCCACCCTGCTGCAGTTGCTGCTGCTGCTGTTGCTGGCGCTGCTGTTGATCGTCCTGCTGCTGCCCGTACCGGGAGCGTATGTTCTTGATCTTGCGCAACCGTTCGAGCCAATTGGACGCGTACGGGCTAGAGTTTTTCGTCTTCAGCGATTGGGCAACCAGTGAGGCTAGCTGAAAGCGAGCGAGAAAATGTAAAGAAGAGTTAGCTGTTGCCTCCGAAAGATTGCATTTTTCAACTCACATTCGCATGCAGCGCCATCTGGCGGGCAAGTAACGGTGCGGTATGATCGGACACGATCTTCGTATCTCGCGTCACGTGCTGCGCGATGTCGTCCTTCGAGCGGATAAAAACGCGATTGCTGTTCAGCTCGATTGGCTCCACAATTACGCAGGCGTAATTATATTGACCCTGAGGGGTAGTGGCACACCAGAAGTAATGGAAAGTCTCAATTAGTCTACACATGGATGTGAATCTTTGGATTCAAACCAGGCCTAAGAGTTTTTGTCACTTTTTTTGTTATTCACTAATCAATTATTATGACTCACTCTTTTCTGATTATTCTAACTTGGGCCGACTATTGACTCACTCACTCCAAGAAGAGTTTTTCACCTTATGGTATTATGGCACATAGAGTGAGTCAGTGAGTGAGCGTGTGAGTGAGTATAAAGCGAAAAGAGTGAGTCATTAGCCGATCCCTCTTCTTAAAACCCATCATTAAAAAGAGTGAGTTTTCTCATCCCTATTCTACACTTTTTTTTCACGGGGGGTGTTTTAATAAAACACCCCCCGTGTACCCGTGTCCCCGTGTCTACTCACTCGAATCGTTTTCAGATCGTATTCCTCGCCACTCTCGTTGTACACGATCGTGACGAAATCGTTACCGATGTGCTTCTTCTTCTCGTTACAGTGCGGATCCTGCCGCTTGTTCGGCATCAGGGTCGCAACGTGGAACGTAAGCTGCACGATATCATCCTGGTAGATGTACGTGAACGCACCGTCCTTTCCGTTGCTTTCGAGATCGATGAAGATGTTCTTCTCTTTGGCATCCTTGATCGCGACCAACGTGCCGAGGCTGCTCAGAAACTCCGCATACCGCAAGCTACCGTACCGATTCTTCAGGATCTCCGTCTCGTTGCCTGCCTGGCCGGGCCCCACGTACAGTACACCGATCTTGTGCATCTCGAACGGTGGAATCAGATCGAGCAGTGCGATCGCTTTCTCCGGATCTTTATCCATCAGCAGTGGACATTCGTTACCGAACTGGCCGTGGTGGTACAGCTGCAGGAAGACAAAGCTCGGGCTCACCACGGTACGGTTGATGTGTTCGTTGCGCATCCGCGACACATTGGCCGCACTCCATTTGGAGCTATCGCGCGAATAGTGTTCCCGTACGGTGGAGATGGTTTTGGAGCGTCCACGGGGCAGATCGTTATCGTTGCTGCTGCCCATTCCGAGCAGGCCACCTCCGATGCCTGACCCACCCATACCACCACCCATCGCGGGGAAGGAAGGTGAAGCCGTGCCGGAACTGGACTGCTTAAGGTTGGTCGTGTTCCGGGCAATTAGCCGTGGCGAGAGCGGTACCGGAGATTGGGGCGGTTTGCTCGTTACCTTCTCCATCGGGAGTTTTAGGCTGAGAGCTGATGAGGACGAAGTTTGCGTGATCGGATGCATCGCAATCGGGGCAATCATCTGCGTACCGGCGTTGGGCACGATCGTACCGGGTTGAAAGCTGCTGTTGCTAATTGCCTCGCTCGATACTGTGCCTCCGTCGGTGAGGGAACGCGTGGCTAAGGTTGCATCGTCCGCTGAATGTTGTTTGCGTGGTGCAGGCATCGGCTCGAGTGTGTTCGACTCCGGAAGCGATGTGGTGATCGGAGTTGCTTTCGTCGCACCAAACTCACCCTGATGCTTGGCCGTGACCGTACCGCGCACTGTCGGTGGTACTACTGCTGACTGCGGTTCGGGCAAGTTGCTTTGCATCCTTAGTGCCGTTGGTGGGGGAGGCGTAGAACCGGCAATCTCCTCCGGAATGGCCTCGCAACTTACACCCTTCCCGTAGGTGGATTTTTTCTTCTCAACAACCGCACCCTCGGTGTTCTGGACCATACCGGCCGTTGTAACTACCGCTGTCCCGGATTCACCCGGAACAACAGTCGCTATCATCGCTCCCGAACCTCCATCCTGTCCAACGTTCTCTTTAGCTTTGCTCAAAAACTGACTATTCCATTTGGTGCGCATCTCGGGGCTAGAATTTACCCTTCTAACTGGCTTCCGCGTACGTCCCTCCGTATCATCAAACATGACTCCCTCATTTCCATCGTACCGAGTCCGACGCCCATTCTCGTCGCCACTATCATCGTCCTCATCATCATCCTCGTCGTCATCGTCATCGTCCTCATCGTCGGACGCGAGTGCAGCGCTCGACTGCTTGCCGGGAATGTTGATCGGACCCGATCCACCACCACTGAGAGATGCAGCTACGCCCTCCACACCCAAGACATTTTTAAGCTCCTCATCCTCACTCTGCTCGTGCTCTTCCTCTACCGATGGTTTCTTCTTCGTGTCGCTCCCCTTCTTCGCCATTTCAAACACTTCATCCGAGATGGACACTTTAGCGCGCGTCACTACGCCTGCTGGCGGCTGTTGCGTTAAGGGCTTTTCGAGTGCCGAATTAACCTGTTCCGCACTACCGAGATTGGTTGGTTGCAGATCTCCCTCAGACGCTAATCGATCGGCCATTGCAGCCGATGGGATATCAGCACTACTTCCAAACGGTGTCATCCCATCGATGCTATAGGATGGCTGCTGTCCACCACTGACGAGCGCAAGATAATCCGACCCAATCACACCGCCACCAACACTGGGCGAAAACAGTGAGGTAAGATCCTGCAGCGCAACATCACCGCCGAGTATATCGTGCGACACTTGACTTTGGATGCGTGTGATCCAGGAAGTAAATCCGGTCGGACGTCGGACACACACCTCTGCCCATCCCGTACACACACAGGCACACGGTTGAAGAGGTCTATCAAATCCAATACCCGACGAAGAAGATGAACCACCAGTCAGTGAGCTACTCAGCTGTTGTGGTAAAATAAGCCGATTTCCAATCGTGGCCATCAATCCCGGTGGTGCTCTCGGTGCAACGAGGGAGCTAGTGCGTTGCAGCTGTAGATCCCCACCAGCCGAACCCATTCCAGGGGGTCCCATCGTAGGATCGACCGAATCCGGATTACTTCCGCGACGCGATAGCGCTTCCAATGAACCGGACGAGTAGCCTTCTTGTGAACCCTGGCGGAAGAATCGATTGCCGGTGGCTGCAGTGCCGGTAGCGGACAATCCACCAGATACCGGACCGTGGGCAGAGTGTGGTGTTGCCGTTGGAAATGGTGTTGCCGCAGTCGAGGATGAGGTCGAGCTCGAAGTCGTCAGATCGGTGCTGTCGGATTCGTTTGCACTAAAAATGGATGGTTTAAAATGGTACGGGACGGGTAGGTGTGTAAAAAGGGTGTTTAATAGTGTTTTTGTTTTGGAAAAGAAGACTTCAATGGGTATTGTTTTGTTTGAAATGGACGTGGGAATGTGAGAATTAATTATAAATTGGACTGGTTTTTTATGTGATGCTTCAACAAAACGCCATTTGACAGCGTTATCAGTTGTTTTGTACCAACTGAGTAGAAACAAATTTGTCTAAAAACACAAAAAAAAAACTTTTTCGTATTATCAACTGCCAAATATCTGTAGCAATTCAAGAAAATCGAGCTAAGGCCAAATTCCCAATTTCCAACAGGACTCCCCTATCCTATCTAGATTTTCTAGACCTCTTGGGATAATTAGCCCGACATTACTGACCTTCATGAGTTGTTTTACCCGTTGGAATGATCTTCAACGTCATGAAACAGCCTCAACGGTCGTAGCACAGAGTCCTACAATCTATTTTAGGCCCTCCAAAAAGAATCCAGGTTCCAACAAAACATAATTTTGCCAATTTACAGTCATTGCCGTCAAATGTTGGTCCTAAATGAGGAAGAAACATTTATCGGCAACGACTGTAACGTATGCCGTCAACAAATGCTTGTACACTACTCATCAGAAATTGAAGTACTAATCCAGCTAGTATCTTTTTGGTCACAAACTAAAAGGGTTTTCATACTTGCATGCAGCGGGAAGATGATGATGATGGTAATCCGAATCGATGGGAACAGAGAGTTACGGAACACGTGGGAAAGTGTTTGCCCACGCGCTCAACAACAACAATCACAACAAACTATCGATCTTACCTACTGTGTTGCAAACTGGCTTTGGTATACCTTTTATTCGACGTCGTAGCCGAGGCCGGTGTCATCGGAGCACCATTGTCCGCCGAGTACAACGTTTTGCCGGTGCCACTGTCAGCCGCTCCCAGCCCAATACCGGACAGGCCGGAATCTTTCCCGGACGATGCGCTGCTGTACGGTGGTTCGGGCGAGAGTGGTTGTCCACCGCCACCGATGGTTGTTGTAGTGGTTGCTGTACTTGCGCTACTATTCGACTTCGACAGAAGTGCATGGGTGTTGTGCGGTTGGTGATGATATTGCTGCTGCTGCTGATATGGAATCAGTTTCGCACTTCCAGCATCCATGCTACCAACACCGACTCCACCGCTACCATTTGCCGCCGACTGCTGGCAATACTGATGGCACCGATCACACAGCCCATTCCGGAAGGTAACACCCGAACAACCGCTCGTCGTGATGGTAATAAGATCGTGCCCAACGAGCCAAGTCATCGATTGACCACCGGATAGTAAAAACTCCGCAGACGGCAAGCGTTTCGAGATGCCGGAGCAGGGGGAAAATGTGTGACGTACCATAAAATCGACGCACGTGTCCGCTAGCTCGCAGTGAAAGCGATACATATCGTCATTTAGGGGAGAAATCGAGTAAACCTTCTGGGAAGGTAGTTGGGCTGAGGACTGCGCGATGGAAGCGGTTGATCCAGATGCGGTTGAAGATGCTACACTAGTACCAGATGATCTTTGCCCGGAGCTCGATGATGACTGTTGCTGCTGTTGCTGTTGCTGGGATTGCTTTTGTTGCTGGGCTTGCTGCTGGATGCGATCGCGACGCCTCGAACTTTGCTCCGTTAAGCTTGAGCTACGCTTCCGCTCGGACGAATCCTCGTTAACCTGCGAAAAAGCACGCGATCCATCCTGGAACGGAACGTGGACGTACGATTCGAGTCCCTGCACGATAAACTTCACTAGCTGATGGCGCATCGGCAACTTGCACTTGATGAACCATGCCGCCACGACGTAATGTGCCAACGAAACGGTATAATGATCGTACCGGAACGGATTCGTAAACGGCAACGACATCGCCATCACACACATGTACGTTCGCATGGTAAAGTTACCAAACCGGAAGCTCGGCACCAGGATCAGCGTCGACAGGAACTCGAGCACCGGCAGCGCCACCATCTTTGTGCCAGTCATTTTGCTCAACTCGAGCAGCAAGTCGGCCATCTTCGGCATCAACTGTTCAGGCATTTCGAGCAGCAGGATCGTTAGCATGCGGATACATTCATGTGGGCGACGCGATATCAATCCTTGCTTTAAGGCGTCAATTATGTTTTTCTGCGTGTTCGTATCCAGATGCTGATGGTACATCGCTAGACTGGAAAGGGCCGGTAGTATCAGCTCCATGTAGTCCGACATCTTCGGTACCATGTTCGCAGGTAGCTGTAACTTCTCCAGCTGCATCTTGTCCGTATACATCCGGTAAAGTGTGCGGGCAAGCGAATCCACATCATTGCCCTGTATCAGGGCCTTATTTTGCATCACACTGGGCAGCTCGGTCAGCACCAGCTGTATCACTTCCCAGTCTTTTTCCTCCTTCAGGCACAGTACGATCACCTGACAGCCGCGCTTGATCGAGATCGTAGTAAGATTCGTTGCCGGAATTCGGTCCATCGCTTTCGAGCCTGCCTCCGATCCTGCCCCACCAGTGCCGGTCAGATTAAGCTGGCTGGTGGATTGACTCGACAGATACGGTTGCGGCTGTAGACTCTGATGCTGGAACGGTCCCTCAATGCCGAGATAGTGCGAAAAGCGTACCCGATGCCCATCCTCCGGATCGGGATAGCCTATGTGAAACGACCCATTAGCACGTGCTTTCATCATCCAGGCGAAAATTCGATACCGTACGCTTGTTACGTTCGCGAGTACGTGCGGTCGCTGATAGTGCAGCTCGAGCAATCCAATCAGCATACTGTACACACGGATCGCGTGCAACGAAGGCAACCGGTACAGCTTCACAATAAACAGCCGAATCAATCCATCCACCAGCAGAATTATGTCTTCCGCTTCCTGCTCCGAACGAACGACCTGATTTTCGTCGTACGGACGATGCAACAGTTTCTCCACTATTTCCAACAGCTCAATGCAACGCTTCGTTTCACAATGGATCGTAAACTCGATCAGAGTTCTCGCAACCGCCTTCCGCACCTCCGCATCCTTTTCCAGCGGAACCGTGCCCAGATGTACGATGACTATGCGCTCCAAAATTTCATCCTCATACGCAGCCCGGTTGGCGGCCATTATGCGTTCGAGTGCTTGTACGGCGTAAATACGCACATTGCTATTCTTCATGCGATAGAACCGATCCATAAACTGGCACAGTTGCTTCAACCATTCTGACCGTGTAGCCGATATTCTGCTTGCCCTATAGTCGATCAGTTGCTTCACGGATGCTTCCGGCCGTTCGGCGGACACGTGCTCGATCAGTGCGTACACCTTTTCCGGATCGGTGTTCATGGTGCCTTGCTGTAGAAGCGTTTCGACCATGTTGAGCGTTTCGTGAAAGTGCGTCACAACGGTGTGTTCCGGCGGTAAGCGATGTATGGCGAGGTTGTGCGAAATCTCCGTCATGATGTCGCATATAATGTCCCAGGTGGGTTCGTTTAGCTCGTTGCCAGATTTTTGTATCAAACGGTTCATGCTCAGTATCACTTCGTACGTTACGATGACGTGTCTGCTTTTGAGGGCCTACAAGACAAAGCAAGAAAAAAAATCAGGAATTATGATTGACCATTAAGGCAGCTCAAAAAAACAATTCAAATTTAAAAGTATAATAACTTTAGGGGCAAAAGGACCATCAATATTTGGGGCAAACGTACCGCACCTGTTTGCTATATCAACGGAAAACCCTGTAAACTACTTACATTCCAAAAGCTGGTCAACACGAGCGAAGGCGCACAGTCCAATTTCGGCACCACGCTTATACCCCACAGACCAACGTTCGTATGAAAGATGGCCCCACGCAGCAACGCATCGTCCTGATGGAAGGCCGGATTATTCAGTATGTTGCACATCGTAAGTAGCGTCGCATGTCCGAGCGTCGTCCCGAAGAGATTCTTCATAATCTTCCAGGAGTGCTGACAGTACGCTTCCTGGTTAACCATCCGGCACAGGATGATGATGAACAGCGTGAGCGACTCGTTCGGTATGATCGCGTAACAGATGAAACAGTCCAACACCGACAGACACAGCAGTATCGTGCTCGTTTCCTGTCTGTTGCACGTCATATCGAAGATGTACGACACAACACCGACGAGAAACTTCGGCTCTAGGCTGGCGGCATTGTACTTGATCAGGTTCACGATCAACTCCAGCAGCGAATCGATCAGTCCGGCCTCGTGGATCGATTTGATCCAATCGAGCAGAAAGGGGCCAATTTCCTTTTCAAAATGTTGAATGTTTTTGCCCGTCTCGGTCAGCAGCTTCAACATCTCCAACCGATAGGAAATATCTTCCGGTTCGCTGTGGCTTTCGATCACACGATAGAACTGCGCTCGCATCATTCCGAGGCTATCGTACTGCCCTTGGATGAGTCGGCAGTAGAATGCCAGAGCACATTGCCTCTGTTCCATCAGCTTGTTCCCGACGAGCAGATCTTTCGTTAGCTCCCACAGCGATTGTACCGCGTCCGGTTCGAGCCGGGACGTCATCACCTGTTCGCCAAAGTCTCGCAATGCTTTGCATCGCTGCGTGACGGGTGTTTCGGGACGCAGCTCGCGCTCCAGTTCCGGCGAGATCGGTAAATCATGCCGAGAGCTGGACACTGTACATGGCGAAAGAAAGACAATCAATTGAGAGGAACCCTTACTGTGTTGCTATCAGTACTAGCGAATCTTACCGCTACCGGGCTTGTACATCCGGAAGAACTGCTTTATCTTGGACAGTTGGTTTTCCCTTTCCCTGGCAGTCATTTTGCTGGCCGTACTGCTACTGCTACTGCTGCTGCTGCTACTACCACCACAAACGGTACACGCCCGTACACGTTCTCTTCTAGCGGGTTATGGGTCGGTAACGGTGCCGGTCATCGGTCGCTGGATGGTTCTTGCGCTTGTTGTTGGCCTTTTTTGCCACAGAAAGCTTATCGACGATAGGGGATTGTCTATTTTTCACTCCACAGCACCACCAAACCCATCTTGAACACTTTTCTTCGCCTTTTTTTGTCGAACGGTCTTTTGACACTTTACCGACGGTTTCGGAGACGTCACGCGACAGCTGACAGCTACACGATCCCTTCCCCACCCCACCCGCCACGATCAAGGTGAATAAAAAGCAACAGCTGTCAAACGAACAGAGACAAAAAAGAGACGCACCAATGTGACAGCACGTTCAAAAGCAACCGTCGTATCGCGAGTAGCGTATTTGTGTTTGTTGAAAATAGCGCGAGTGCTGTGAATAGTGAGTGAGTCGTAAATTTGCAGGAAAAAAGCATGGATTTATGCGATAAGAAGGAAAATATTCAACCACTGCGTAGGGGAAGACACGTTGAGCAGCTTGAGTACGCATTCGTGTCGCCGGAACAATGGGAAGAGGAACGAATGTAAGTTGGTTTGTTTCGGTGCTGTAGCATCTTTACATGAAGCTCAAAATGGAGAAAGATAATCGTCGAGGTCTTCCTTTCGGTACAGGGCCCACGAAAAGGAAATCGATAGCTATGAAGGTGACGATCCGCTGCTGCCTTGGTACGAATACTTTTTCTGGATGGAGCAAACGAACGTAAGCAACTTCAAGCCAATGATACAGGAGCAAGCGCTGCTTCGGTGTGTGCAGCTGTACGAAAACGATCCCCGGTACATGCAGGATCGTCGGTTCATAAAGTTGTGCATAAAATATGTAAGTTTTAACAGTTTTCTCCTCAAAAAACAAAATTTCCCTAATTACTTTCTATCTCACGCGCAACAAGATTGATGCACAACCATCACCGGTGGAACTGTACAACGAGCTGTACAACCGTGGCGTTGGCACGCTGTGTGCCGAGCTGTACATTGCCTGGGCGTACTATTACGATGCGGTCGACAATTTCGCCAAAACGGAAGATGTTTTTCAAAAAGGCATGAGAGCCGGTGCAGAACCGAAAGCCGATCTCGAGCAGGCACATCGGATGTTTGGCTTTTCCATGTCCCAGCGTCTGTTGTACAAGGACGAGTGCAGCAAGCTCAAGTTTCAGTCATCTCTCGTCGAGCGCCGTACCGCGCTTACTTCTTTGCGTACCACCCGGAAGAGGCATGTCGGTAGCATTCGCACCGGGTTGGCGGTAAAAAGCTCTCAACCGGGGCTCGTTAATCAGGAAAATTTAACAAAAAACAATATCGCAACAGGTGCGATCATTTACACCGACGAGCAGGGAAGCTCGGAGACGGGCAGCTCAATCGTTCGACCTTTCTCGCTCGTTCACAAGGAACCGGAAAACATTATCGAAGCAGCACGATTGTCCAAAATTAAAGCTTCGTCGCAGAAAAAGTCAGCACTCTTTGTTACCCATCAGGCGCCATTGTTCGACATACCGGTCGATAAGGAAGTGTTTAAACCCATCCCAGTACTAGTGGACAATGCGTCAAAGGGCATCACACTGTCGGGTTCGTTTTGTCATCGAAACAAACCACAAACACCCTTCGAAGTGGGCATCTGTGTGGGAGATCCGAAGGAACGAGCGATTCCAATGTACGACAAGATTCGGCTATACTGTCGGGCAAAGGAACAAAAAAATGCCAGTAGCGGGACAGGCAGAACTGAATATTCTCCTGAAGAGTTGCGCGCCTATGGGTACTTTGTGAGACGTGGAATCGAGAATGGATTTACCCAGGAATTAGCTCAAGTTTGGGGTCGGGGATGTGAAGTTGGTATTCGGCTACATCCGCTACATGTTGCAGCGAGCAAAGCAAACGAGTCAGATAAAGTCGCATTTCAAAATCCAACCCTCGATAACTGCGATAAGAATATTCAAACGAAGATCCGGGACATTTACTCAAACCCGAAGGAAGAGCAATCGATCGAAGAGCTGTTGGTCGAACGATGGTTGAAAGGGAAAATTAATAGTACGTAGAATGGAATTAAAATAGTAAAATATCATAATTGCTAATCGAAATAATTGTATTTTTTCTTTCTCTTTGTTAAGAGTGTTTCGATAGGCGCTACCAGGATGATATCGATCCGGTTGATATGGACGAAACGCACGTCGAATCGAAGCGTATATCTATGGGCCCAGCACGCTTCAGTATGGCACCAACTGCATTCTCAAACGATCCCACCACTCAATCCCAGATGCGTCAGCGTAGATCAATTTTCCCCACGCAACCATCCGGTCTCGTGACAGCCTGCATTCAGGAAGAAACGGAAGAAGAGCTACGCAATCGAAGTGCCGCCGCTAACGAGCAGCAGAGCACGTTGGAAAATTCGTTGGGAGGATTGACATTGGCATCCAGGAAACGTCCGTCGAACGAAGTCCTTGAGCAAGAGACGTCCAAAAAAGAGGATTCAACACCAACTCCATTAAAACAGGCAATTGCAAACGATGCTCAAACGAAGGAACCGAGTGAAGAGCCGGAACCCGTTACGGTTTCGAAGAAGGTAGAAATTTTCGTCGACGATAGTGATGAGAATGATGAACGTGAAGAGAGGTCTCCAAATTTTAAGCAACCCAACCAGAATTTGAATGATGCGCCTCAATTGCAGCAGCAACAATCATACTATCCAAATGATACCTGCTCGACGCAAATATTTAATTTGTTCGTTAAAAACATAAGCACACCGGTTGCACCCGTTCGTAAGCTGTCTCCCGAAGGTGCCATCTCGTCAACGGCGAGTGTGTCCAAGCGGATCGTAGTTTTTACCGATGATGAAGAAAATGGCACGGAAGGAAATGATCAGGAACCAGGTCCACAATCAAATGGGACAACATCCAATCAAGAAGTCTTTGCTGCTCCCGTACCGATTCCTGGCGCGGTTATAAATGATGAAAATGCAGTTCCCTTGGTGGACAATATAACACCACCGTCTACCTCGTCCGGGTGTAATAGCACGCAGAGTCACAAGCAACTGTCGACGATAATGGAGCGTACGGAAACGAGCACCGCTTCATCGTCGACCGCTAGAGGTGTGTCCAAATCTCCGACTGATGCACAGGTAAATGTAGTTCTTGTTGAATGCTCTTTTATATTATCTTGTTCATGGTTATGCAAGGTTCTTTGTATGCTGGAGTTCCACTATATGATGACAAAGTTTTTTGGAAGATGGTTCTTGACAAAGTTCTTAAGAAGCACTACCCATTTGGAAAATTCCATTGATTGATTCAAAAGTTCCATTAAATGGATCTAAGCCCTGTACCACGTTAAAAAACATAACTTTTTACTCTTCGTTTTAGGCACACTCACCTGAAGAAATGGAATCGGCAACAAAATCCACCTTCCGCGAACCTGCTGAGCCTGTCCGAAAGCCAGTTTTTACCTTACCCGGTGAGGATGGAAAAGGATTCTGTATACACGTCGACAGCACGGAAACGATGGCTAACATTCCACTGAAACGTGTTCCCATGGAATCACTACCGGTTCAATCGGATGATAAGGAAAATGTACTTGTCGCACGTGCTACAACCACATCCGGGCCTGCTCATACGGGTGGAATCTTCCAACTGTCCGACGAACCAACGTTCAGTGGATTCGGCTTTATAGGAACCGGAGCAGCCAAAAACGTGTCTCAAATGGTTCAACGCGAATTGGAAGCAAATTCGATTGTCTCATTCAGAATGGGTACTGAGCGTACGAATACTGTTCCGATACAGCTGGTAAAACCTCAACACATAATTCCCGAAATGGAATCGATCGTTCCGTCGGGTTCGTCGGTAAAAAATGCTTCAACAAGTAGTAATGCTAGTACACTTGTCAGTACCTCGTCACCAACAACTATTGTCGAGGCACCTCAACCAGAAGCATCAAGAAAGCAGAACAATAACTCACTTCTCGATCTGCTCGATACAACGTTCTCACCGAAAGTGACCCCGAAATCTGGTAAAGCGGAAATTGCACCAAAAGACGAACAAGCTCGCCAAGAATGTTCGTTCGATTTGGGTGATTTTATCAAGTCACCTCAAAAGAAAACTATTTCCGAACTACCACCACCAACGGTGGCTGCTGCTGCTCCACTGGCAGATTGTAACGATCTGTCGCTTCTTCCAATGGATCAGATAAAGGTAGAAAAATCACTCAACATCGATGCAAGTCTTGCTTTGCCCAGTTTTCGCCTTACCAAACCGGCCCCTCAACCCTCCAGCAGCAAGATGGAACGCATCGATTTGGACGACTTTCCTTCACCATTAGCACCGCCGGGCACGGCTGAGCGGGTTTCCCTGGACGATATTAACACGATGGCTTTTTCGCTCAACATTAACCATGCGGTCAACTCAACCATCATTCAGGATGGATTAATAACTCCGTCGAAAAATCGTCCTCCTGTTTCAGAACACTCCAAGTTTCAAATTGTCGATGTGAAGGGAGGTGTATCGCAATCGGATGGATTTCTTAAACCAGCAGCGCCAGTTGCTGCAGTAAAAAAGCAACAACATGCTTTTGTTGCGGATGAAATTGAAAATCACAATGTGGATGATGGAGATCTCTCAATTTATCATCCACGTCCCGCAATTTCTCAGGACGCTGAACGGTGGGATGAAGATGATGAGCCGTACGACACCAACGGCCAGCAAAACAACGTTTATCAGCACAAGCTGGTCGATATGGACTGTACAATGCAGCAGATTAATGCACACATTATGGTGGAGGACATTGATCCGTTTGAAAAGCAGCTACTGGAAGCGTTCCTGGATCGGGTCGACTTTCTAACGTACATTTCAGAGCAGCCGACATGTTTGATGGTGAACAAATTGCAACCGCTCAAAAAGGATGCTCTAATAGAGATGCAGGAAGCCGGAGTAACATTCCGGGTGCTACAGAAAATCGGCAAAGGAACTTACGGAACGATTTTTTGGTGTGTATTGGAATAAGAATTTCACATTTAAAATTACTTTCATCTAATGATTCTTGTTTCTCTCGCTTTCCTTTCAGTGCTATGAATGAATTAACTGGCAAGAAGGTTGCTATGAAGCAGGAACGTCCAGCAAATCTGTGGGAGTATTATATCTGTCTCGAACTACGAAGCCGCATTGAAAATCCTGATATTGTACGTGATCCATTTGCTTTCGTTTTTCGTAATTTTTATACTTAACTTCGGATATTTTGTATTATTTCACAGCTGCCCGGCTTTATGCCGATAGATTACGCAATAATTGGCAATAATGCGAGCATTTTTGTATCGCCTTATTCACGGTACGGCAACATACTGGATGTTTGCAATCTGATCAATGGTACGACTGGTAGAAACGTGGACGAATTTATCGCCATGATACTGACCGCACAGATCCTGTCGATAGTGGATCATCTGCACAGCTGCCAGATTATTCACGCCGATATAAAACCAGATAATTTTCTGCTAATGGGACCGTAAGTTCATGATTGAAGTTTGTAAACCACACATTAAATAATTATATTCACTTACACTTGTACAGCATTCAACTGGGCTCAAGTCTGCCCTGCGTACAGCTGATCGATTTTGGAGTTAGTATCGATATGAAGCTCTTCCCGGAGGATGTTAAATTTAAAAAGGTACCCTATTACATCCCTCTAAAGCTGGAGCTTCCTTTCCTTAATGTGTTGGATTGTTTTTTTTTTCTTTTTGACGTCCCCAGGTAATCACAACGCAAGGCTTCACGTGCATCGAAATGCTGGAAAACAGACACTGGACGTATCAGCCGGATCTGTACGGTGTTGCCGCTACCAGCCACGTCATGCTGTTCGGCAAGTACATGCAGGTGCAGAAAAATATTGCCAACTGGGGCATAAAGACGCCGATGCCCCGATACTTCAAGAAGGTCGTCTGGGAAAACTATTTTACCACACTGCTGAACATACGCGATTGTGATCATTTGCCAAACCTGCAAAAGTTGCGAACCGCCTTTTTGGAGGAGATAACCATGCACGAGAAGTACATTCAGGCTAAGATATCCGAGTTTAACAAAGTGCTCGCAGCGTCGTGTAAGTGAGGTGGTGGTGTCAGGTATACATTTTATTCTAAACGACAAACATATTCCTATTCATTTTTCGATACCCTTTTGTGGGAGCTTTCATTGTATTTAAAAGGAATCCTGTACACTGTACCTAAAGGCAGGCATTTTATAATAATAGAGATGAAATTCTACATTAATACATAGAGTTGCAAGATGAGCATTGATCAATGAGAAATTCAACGTTCGTGTACTTGCTATGATTGCTTAAGATAACCTTCAATATTCACAAACAATATAAAAATTAGATGATACATTCTAAATAAAAAGGCTCACAAAATCAACCTGTGGATATGCTCCCTGAAATGAGACTCTACACGACGATCCTTGGACTAGCTTTCCTGAATTCATACAGGTTATACAATCCAGCGACTAGCTTAAGAGAACACGAAACAATTATAACGTAGTTAGCTAGTCAGTCCTCCGCAAACCTCCGTAAATGAGATCTTTCTTACAGGAACTCTCGAACACGGCCTCCAATAGGCGAGGCTCAGTTACGCCCCATGGACCTAGTACTTTGGATCTAGCAAATTAGACGATGCCTTTCCGATAAGGACCCTTTGGCGAGACGTTCTGGACGATCTCTTTGATAAGGCTAGTCACTCAAGAATGGTTCTTTGGGATAACCCTTCGAAGCACGAAATATTCTACTTACTTTATTTTAAATTTAAGTTAAAACGGCAAACAACGAATACGTTTGAATCAAACTGGTCTACATGCATGAAATGGTATAAATCCAAGGTTTGTAGTAAATTGTCACACAAAAAAGGAAAACAAATTGTGTAGCATCGATTGTTTACGTTTTACGAAAAGATCGCAAACGTACACAACAAAACATTACATCAAATAAACAATAGTAGAAAGTGCGCCGGTATAAATAAGACATTAGTTGAATAGAGGATAGTACGGCAGTTAAAAAATGAGCTGACAATCCGGTTCTTGCAGCAAAACATTGTTGTGTGAATCAAATTAAGGTAAGTAATTGTGTGCGAATTTCAGACCGGTCTTTCTAGCGATAATTGACCGATTGGTCTCTTATCATATTATTGACACAATACTGACAGAATGAATACGATTGTTTCTTATCTGAATATAGGAAAAAGGCAGTCACTTGAGCTTTTTTTGTGGACGTTCTTTTTACGTTTATTGAAGAAAGTAGTGATAAGTCTCATCTACCTCGGAAGGCAAGACCTCAGCGCAAAATGGACACTTTTGTGGAAGATTTTCACAGCAAGCAGGATGTGGAACGAATGCAGTACGAACCGTTCGGACGGACGGGATTGAAGGTGTCTAGGGTTTCCTTTGGTACGGGGACTTTTAGTCAACTTTACGGGTAAGGTGATTGTGTCTGATATGATTGAGCTGAATAAGAACATATATTCTCCCTTTTAGTGACCTCGATGAAGCGGAAGCACTGGAATCGGTAAAGGTAGCAGCGAAACGCGGGATAAACTACTTCGATACGGCCCCTTTCTACGGTCAGGGACGTTCGGAGGAGGTCCTAGGAAAAGCCTTGCGGCAAATACCACGCCAAGCATACTATGTCGCAACCAAGGTCGGACGCTATGAGCGAGATTTTGAGCGAATGTTTGACTACAGTGCGGTCAAAACGCGTGAAAGTGTGGAGAAAAGTCTACAGCTGCTCGGCGTAGATTACATCGATGTGGTCCAGATTCACGATGTAGAGTTCGCCCCTAATCTGGACATTGTTATCCAGGAGACACTTCCCACCCTGGAAGCTTTACGCAGCGAAGGAAAGCTACGCTTTATCGGCGTTTCCGCTTATCCGCTAGCAGTGTTGAAGGAAATCATCTCTAAAGCACCTGGCCGTTTCGATACCGTGTTGTCCTACTGCCGAAACACTCTGTTTGATGATGCACTGAAGGATTACATCCCATTTTTTGAAGACAATAATTTAGCAATTATTTGCGCATCCGGTCATGGTATGGGACTGCTTACGAACGGTGGTCCACAACCGTGGCATCCGACGGATCAACAAATGAAAACGGTTTGCAAAGAAGCGGCAGAGTATTGTAAGGGGGCAGGAGTTGAACTTGGTAAGCTGGCGATGTATCACTGCATTCAAATGGCCGGTCCGGCAACGTTTTTGGCCGGTATGCAGACTACCGCACTGGTTGACATAAATCTGGATGCGTTCTTAAATGGACTGTCGGAGAAGGAGGCCGAAGTGTTGGCGTATCTAAAAGAACGGTAAAGATGGGTAGATGCTTTATGAAATTCGAATCAATTTACTCACTTTGCTGTTCTTTATTTTACATTAAAGGATAATTACAAAAATTAACAACACACACTGGGAAGGAGTCGAGCTGAAAGCGTACTGGGCCGCTATGAAAGAAGTCAAATGATATGAAAAAACGGACTCTTCAACAACAGGCTCGAGGATCTTAAAGCCATCCAGTTTGCAATTACACAAATAAATGTTCAACTGTTTCTAGACTCCGTGTTCGGCTACAAAGTGAAGATGATGATCATCCGATAGAATGATGGCTTATTCTGAGAAATTACCACATGGAAGACTTTGACTTTGAGACTTTGAGAGACATGGAGTAAATGGACGGTGAGTTTGGTGAGGCTATGGCCAGGATATTTCCAAGACACATTCGAACGAATCGCGAGGCCAATAGGATGAGATTTTGAGGTTTCAGGATATTGCACACTGTTACATCCGACATCCGAGGATATTTCACTGTTAGTCCTCTACGGAGACTTGTCCTGGACTATGCTGTCGGAGGACGCCAATGCATTCGCCATTTTCGAACGGCGGGTGCTTAATTCTATCAGCGAGCCCTTTTTCTGGATCAAACTGGATCAAAACCTGTCGGGGATCGGATAGGAGCCGTGGATGGAGATCTGCAGCCCTAGACCGAGTTTCCGGGAAACGGATTGGCGATCTGGCCATGTCTACCCTGAGCAGGCCAAGCCAAGGCCAAGAAAAAGATGTCTCTGATCCTTGGGACCCAAATTGCACAACATTTTGATTTCCTCGTCCTCCTGTGTGCGATTTTTGCCTCTGATTTGTCAGTCTCTCTGCCAAGTACTTAAGATATTTTAGCATCCAAAGCATCAATATTGTGCCTCAAGATTTGCAACTTTATAAATACGTTGAGAAAATAAATATTCCAGGATTTCCTCCAGGAAAAAAAAACCTGAAGTTTGTTGGAGATCCCTGAACCCAACACCAACGAACACTCTCAAACACGTTCAAATAAACGTCAAACACAGAACCACATGGAAGGTTCGAAACGTCATCAGAGATCGATTGCCTGGAGAGAACTCTGTCTGCTTCAGCGCGACAGTTTAATAGAACGTTTTAATTTGTCTCGTCGAACGCAACAAGTGCGTCGTGTCGGTGTTTTTGTCTCTTGTGTGATCTCTCGCTCCAGAAAACCAGCATGAATCCATCAGAATGGTTTAGCGAAATTTCTAACGAACTTTGGCCGGGTCAATGCTTCTCGGTGAAGGTAAAGCAGGTGCTGCACGAGGAACGATCCAAGTTCCAGGATATTAAGGTCATCCAAAGGTATGTGTGTGCGCCAATGGTTTCTAGATTCAATTTTGAACAAGCGTTTTCTCCTGTCTCGCTCTCCCTTTGCAGTGAATCGCACGGTGTGGTGCTGATTCTGGACGGCATCATCCAGTGTACGGAGCGGGATGAGTTCGCTTATCAGGAAATGATTTCCTTCCTACCGCTCTGCTGCCATCCGAACCCTCAGCGGGTGCTGATCGTTGGCGGTGGTGATGGTGGTGTGGCGCGCGAAGTTGTCAAGCATCCGGCCGTGCTGGAGGTGCACCAGGTCGAGATCGATGACCGGGTGGTGGAACTGTCCAAGAAGTATCTCCCGTTTATGGCGTGCGGGTTTGAATCGCCCAAACTGCGGCTTACGATTGGCGATGGGTTTGAGTACATGAAACAGCACGAAGGAGCGTTCGATGTTATCATTACGGACAGCAGCGATCCGATCGGACCGGCCGAATCACTGTTCCGGGAGTCTTACTTTGAACTGGTAAAGCGAGCGCTCAAACCGAACGGTATCATCTGTTCGCAGGGTGGTAGCTTTTGGCTGGATGCTGGACATGTGCGGGAAACGCTCGACTACTGTCGGAAACATTTCCCGCGCGTAACGTACGGAGTGGCGGCCGTTCCGTCGTATCCTACCGGACAGATTGGATTCTTCATCGCTAGCCTTAATCCGGTAAGTTTGTAGCTAAATGGTATCAGTTTTTGAAGCAATTTATTAACTGGTAGTTGACGGAAATCCGCAGGAAACCGATTTTAGGGAACCGGCACGCAAGTTTGACGACACAGAGATCGATCAGATGGGACTGCGATACTACACAACCGATGTGCATCGGGCTGCCTTCACGCTGCCAAGGTTTGCGGCAAAAGCACTCAACCCGTAGACCTGCCTGTAGAACCCTCCACTCCCCCAAAACAGGGTAAATAATGTTGTTTACGAGTACAATTTAATGTTTCCCTTTTGTGTTATTTTAAATGGATGATTCAGATCTGCAATCAATTTCTTTCTTGTTTCAAATAAATGTTATACCGTGGCCAGAAGCTTTTTATACAAAAAACGTGAAGATTTTTATTAAAAAAAAATCTTATCTCTAATTCTAACATCTAATTACATCTAAAAGTGTTGCCTATAAAATAATTAACAAAAGTCTCCTTTTTTGACTAGAATTTTACACAAAACTAACGTCTGTTTGTAAGGTTCAACTTGAAGCGATTGCTTTTTTCTGCTTATGTAGTTAATAAAAAAGAAGCATATTGAAGCATTTTCTTCTAATCAGCACTAACTTCTTTGAACGCGCACGTGGGTCGCCACGGCGGGGTCACCCTTAATCTTTTTTGGTCGGTTGTCGTCATGCCCGTCACTCGCATTACACAATTGTAACGTGATCTTTCCTGCAAAACTGAACGTATGGCGGGTTTCACGCAGTTGATCACGGATGATGGAAGTATGGTGAATTTCAGTTCAGTTAAGTTTTCCACATTGGAATGTATTTTTTGTTAGCTAAAATATTAAATTAAATTAGCAAAAACAAAAAAAATGTTTTTTATTTTGCTGTGGATCGACAGAAGATAATGAAGCGCTCAGTAGAAACTCCACTATGTTTTTGCAATTTCTCCCATATTTCATGTAATATGATAGAAAAGTTGTACAAAGAATGTTGTAATACTTCAATGAATGATTCAAATTTTTCATTACATGGACTTCGTAACGCTGTATATCTATATAATAAATCTTGCTCTTTGAGCCTCACACATTTTCCCCAAGAAAGAAGTCGAGGTCTCTCTCCAAAAATAGTTTCAATTATTGGAGTTAAAGGCATCTAACTGAAGTACGACAAAAAATTGCTACAATCTTCTCATCTCCCAAAAGAAGCTAAAGCTTTTATATAAAAAAACCACTTGTTGTGCGCGCTTCTAATGAGAGAAAGAATATTTTAATATAATTATATAATTTATTTATTTCTTTGTTAAAAAAAAACAATCAAACAAAAAAAAATTCTAAGATCTTCACGACGAGGGAAGAGGGAGGGCCGCACCACCACGAGGAACTGTGAATGTGGTGCTGGAGGCTTCCTTCCGGCTTATAAATAGTATATGTTCCTTTACATTTACACAACTCCTCTCTACATTGAATCTCTTTTTTGCATGTGTGTGTAAAAGCTGTTTGCCATTTGATTTCACGGCAAAGCAAACCCGGAAGCTTAGTTTTTTTTCACTATCGTTTGAGAGTTGTTGGGTACAATATAATCCAACAAAAGACGATGACTGTTATATACAAAAAATGGCCCCTTTTTGGCCTACTTCTCACTTCAACTTACTGGGGGGGGGGGGATGCGTGGCAAAGCGCACTAATTAATAGTAGTAGTGATAGTAGTATGTAGGTAGTATTTATAATGTAATTTTATCTTATTGCTCTGTTAATCTCTCTTCTGGAAGTCCATTCTCCAACACCTACTTTTTCCGGTCCATCCGTCGATTGTTGTTGCCATTGTTTCGCCGATTGTTGTTGTTATTATTACCTGGTCCACCCGGATTATTTCCATTGTTTCCGATCATCATCTGCTGGCCGCCACCACCGCCGCCATTGTTGTTATTGTTGCCCCATCGATCATTATTGTTGCGGAAGTTGTGACCGATCCGGTTATTGTTGCGCATGTTTCGCATATTATTCCCATTGCCCTGGATCCACGGTGGCAGGGGACCACCATTGTTTCCGGGTCCACCTCCTCCGGTATCGTTCTTGTTCACGTTACCCATCGCAAGGAACTGTTCGAACGGCATATTTGGTGAAACGCCCAGCAAACCCTGCCTCATCATACCGGTCGGTGGTGGCCCTGGTGGTAGATCCTGCTGTCCAAAAGGACCCTTGGGACCGCCGAGAAACATTGGAGGTTGATGTGGAGGTGGCACGTTCATCGAACCGGGCAGTACACCGATCGGTGGCGGTACATTCAACGGGATCGGTATCTGCATCGTTGCGAGCGGTCCACCTATCGTCGGTGGTGGAATGTTCGTCGACAGTGGAAGGGCAGGTGGTGGCAGATTCGGCACAGCTTGAACCTCACAGAACGTTACGGAATCGTCCACGTACACGTTCAGATACGTTAGGATCTGCTGCAGCATGTTACTCGAGCTGAGAAACTTCATGAAATCGCTTAACTGTTCCGGCGATCGGTCGGAATTGTGGAACTTTTTCATCTCAGTCGAAAGGATGGCAAGCTGCTGATTGACCATGATCTTGTGCTGTGAGCCAAGATCCTTGTACCACGCGGACTTTTGCAAGATCGCTTGTACATCGATCTGCGGCATGGTGGAATTGTTCTTAAACGGACCACCCTGTTGTTGTTGGTGGGATGTTGCCGCTGCCGCTGCTGCTGCTTCTTGCTGAAGCTTTTCTGCGTGTCGTTTGCGTGGATCTACCCGGGGACCGCTACTGAGGACGGCTGATGGCGGTTTATTAACGATCGGTGGGTGTAGAGGATTCGGCGTTGGAGAACCGATAACGTGCAGGGGTGATGTGTTTGGATTCGGATCGGGAGATTTAATACCATCGCTGGTATCGTCCCGATCCTCGTCGTCATCGCTTTGCAACCCGAACAATCTCCGTAGCCGTGGATCTTTGGTACCGATCGGGCGGGTCATCGAGCGTCGGAGTGCGCCGTAGTTGGGTTTCGGTACGTCAACCACGTATACCTGGAATGGGCGAGGGTAAATTCGTGAATGAAAGTTGCACACTATCACCATTAACTTTATGGACATTTTTGGAGGAAGAAATTGGAAATCGTGTGGATTATCGATAAGTTGACTTGATAATTTGGATTCCCTGTGGCCTAAGTAGCCATCAAAAAGGTGATGAAGATCATGTACTTCATCATGTTTTGGTTATCGATTTAAAAAGATCTAGTCTACTAGACATAAGGTGTTTCCCGTAGACACAAAATTGTAAGTATGAAGTTCTAGTCTGAGGATCAAGTTTTCTTATAATAGTATCTCATAAAACTGGAACTGATCAGAATAGGTCTACGAAAAAGCCGTCAGGAGTAAATTCTGTGAGGTTATCATAATCAGAGAAGTAGTTAATGAAGTTCTCGCAACCAAGCGATTGGCACACGCCAAACCATTTTATCGCATGTTTAGGTTCTTTAAATTAGTCACGTGAAAGAAAAAGGAAAAAATATTCTGCGATAAGTAAAAGGTAAACAATACATACAGGTTTGTTGAATAATTAAACAATCATATTGATGAGCGCAAGGCCAAGGCAAGGCCCCATGAAATGATACGGTACACCAACTGATACTGATATCGAGAAAGATGTACAATTGGCTATGTTTTACTGCGTAGCAAAACAACAGTACGTCAACTCATTCTAGTTGGTCCACAAAGATATAGAAAGAAGAGATATTGTTGGACTAAATTAAGATTTAAAACGATGGTCAAGATGTTATTTTTAAGGAATTCTCTAACAATAACAGGATATAAGATTATATCCTGTTACGCCAATTTGTGGTGGCCTGCCATTCCTGTCTGTCTTGGTTGGTTTTTCCATCAAATCAAATCAAATATCTTACCTTGTAAAGAATTGGCGCATGCGATCCAATCGATCCATCGATTTCCGTAGCCGGCACATAATTCGCCATCATCGATTTAAATGGAAAGCTTAGCTCACTCGCCGGCTCACGTCCAACCGAACTTCCGATCGAGTATGGATCATCTTCCGCAATATTTAGCGGAAGTGGTTTATCCGACCCATATCGGAATGGTGCGGTTGTCATCGTCGTCGTCGGAGAGCCTCCTCCTCGTCCACCATCTTCTGACCCATTGTCCGAATCGTACCAGTCATAAATTGATCCACTCGTACCTGAAGATCGTTTGGTTGCGCTTGATTTGGATACTGGTTGCTTCGGTATCGGTGGAGGACCACCATACAGCTGTTGGTGCTGGCCACCACCACCACCACTACTGTTGCTATTTGGCTGCGTGTCTGCCATGGAAGGTGTCCAAACGTCCGACGGTTCCTCTTCTTTCGGCGATGGTGATCGATGCGAACGCGGCGATTCATTGCTCGTTGGCTGATGAAGTGACTTATCGATCGAACTGCCAAATTTAAGTATATCCCCAAGACCCTGCGCATAATCGATCTTGGGCGGTATGAGTGGAGGAAGCAGTTGGTTCGCTTCCTGATTTTCCTCCGCCGCGTTCGGTTTCACCGCCTCGGATGGATCGTTTTCGTCCGATTCTTTCTTTACCTCCTCTTCTTCCTCGTCGAACGTAATCTTAAGATTATTCTCCTCATCATCATCATCAACATCATCGTCCTCTTCCGGCGCGTTCAGCAGACAGCTTGTGTTTGCAGCAACCGCATCTAGATCCTCCTCGTCTAAATTCGAATCCTTAATGTACTGTGAGTAATCCACAGTGGGTGGCTTCAGAAGGACACCGCTAGGCGGAGGTAATACCTCATCGTGGTTTGTGTTGATGCTGGTCCCGATCTTATCCGATGGTTCACCACCATCGCCACCTCCCATTGGAAGCACTCGCATATCAACGTCCTTTTTGCTGCTACCATCCTGATCGTTGGCATTGCTGATCGATTCCACTGCACCGGTTCCTCCCGGAAGCGAGCGCAAATCGAGATCCTTGGTGGTGGTACGCTTTCGTTCATCGGTCGTCCGTAGCGCATTCAAGGCCCGCACTTGCAGGTCGTGAATTTGCGTAATGCTAAGTCCAAGTTCGTTCAGTTGCGCCACCGTAAGCTGACTGATTTCATCCAACGTTCTAATGCCCATCTGTTCCAGATCACTTATCTGGGCGGGTGTAATAACGCCGGCCAGTTGCATGGTTATATCCCCACCATCGGATGGTTCTCCATCGCTTCCCTCTCCCTGTCGCTGCTCACACCATCGCGATCGGCGAGAATGCTTTGGACTGAGTATGCCGCTGTTTCCTGGTGGATGATGTCCCGTGACCACATCCAACAGTGATGGGATTTTCGCACCGGATGAAGAATCGTGCTTTATACCGTATCGTTCCTGTAGTTTGCGGTGCGTTGCGTTCAGCATGTTGATCGCATTATCGCGACTGATGCGCTGGAAACTGCCAAGAATCTCTTGCGGAGCCGTTTCTAGATGCTTCAACAGTATGGCTCGTAGATCGTCAGACAACGGTTCACCGTGGCTAAACAGACACTTGTCCTTTTCCTTACACTTCATGCCAAGGTAGTAGTACTTGCAGGGGAAGTCTTTGTGCATGTACAGACACTTTTCCCGCTTGGCGCAGCAGTCCATTAGGTAGAATTTACACAGCTCCATCTTCCGTGGTCCCGTCGGACGATGCTTCTCATCCTGAAGAGAAAACGCAAGTAAAAGAAAGGAAAAGTCTCAGTAAAAAAAACTTATTCACTCCTTATAGGTATTAAATTCTTTGGGATTCGAATGCCGAACCCTTTGTGAGGAGTATTTCAAAATAATTCATTAGAAAGATTTGTGTACACTTACATCCGAATCGTCCCGCTTCCGCTTCCGACCACCGTCCCGGTTCGGTTTGTTGTTATTGCTGCGCTGGCGCGACTGTTTCCGCTTCTTGCGATTATAGTCCCGCTCGCGATCACGATCACGTTCGCGATCCCGCTCGCGCTGTTCCCGATCTCGCCGTCCATTACCCCGATAGTGTCCATCCCGGTCGCGCATCGACGAATCATCCGACGAGTAGTGTGTATCGTCCGCTTCCGAATCTGACCGTCCGGAATCGCGTCCGATCGCGTGCTGTGGGCTACTGCCCCGTACATTCAACATCTCGTACTCCAAATCCATCTCCATCCCATCGTTCTGCTCCTGATCGCCGAGCCGTGGCTGTTTGTTGTTGTGTCCTCCTCCTCCTCCCTCGGTATTACGGTTCGCTTTCTTACGCTTTTTCGATTTCCGACTCGAAGTGGCCGGTGGTGTGTCACCATCCGGATCGTTCGTGTGTGGCACGGACGATGGCATCGGGGGCTGTACGCCATCCCGTTTCAGTGCGTTTGCAATCGCATTCTCAACCTTCGTGGCCCAATCATCCACAACGGGGGCTGGTTTTTTGGAAGATCGTTGGGATTTTGAGTTGTTCGAGTTTTCACGGCCGGGTGGAGCTGATGATGGCTTGCTTTCGCCATCGCTGCCGGGATGATGATCGCCAGGCGGTAGCGGTGGATCATACTCTTGATAATCTTCCGGCTTGGGTTGTATCAGGGGCGGATCGGCTGGCAGCACATCATCCTCGTCATCTTCAATCTCTCCATCCTCGAGATCTTCCGGATCGCTCATTTTGGTTTTCTGTACGCTTTCTTAACGTGACCTATTCTAATCTGCTAGAGAAAATGGGGGTACAAAAAACGGTAAAAATGCAACATGTTAAAACAAAAAATCGAACAAATCGTCTTTGGAAGTAGATGCTTCAGAAGTGTATGGCGGACAACGAGAATTATACGAAAAGGATGCATATTAAAAGTCATATTGTGTGCACAAAAATACAGCGCCATTTAACAAGAGGCGGATTTAACTCTTCTGAGGCCCTAATCGGAAATGGGATTGGGGCCTTTTCATGAAGGACCCTGAAATTCAAACCCTGTGACCAGGTGGCAAAGGCGAACGAAGTGCCTTTGACGGAATGTATATCCGGACCCATCACCATCGAAATTTCAAGCGTTCAACGGGGAAATGTGGAGGGAGTCTTTGATGCCCTGTGAAGGCATGTTGCCGGCACTGAAATTTTGTTTCAATGTGCCGACCGGGAGGGTAGGAGGGAGGTATCTAGAGGTAGCAATCAGATCCACCAATATTTACAACAACCGATTCATTCTGGGTTTTCAGCTCAGTCCGTTTATAGGAAGATCCACCTCTGCATAAGTAACAACATTTTCATAAAAAAAAAAAAACATTTAGCATATCATCATCATTATCATCATTCAGGGTCAGTGCATTCCAGCTGCTGCAGCATGTTTTCATTCTTTTCTCCCAAGAAGTACGCACAGGGCACTAAGGGGGAAGGGGCAAGGTCATACATAGGAAACGGATGTTTCCCTTGGAACATCAACAACATTCAGAACGGGTGAGAAGAGATGTGTGAATAACATCACCCACCCACCCACCTCTCTAGGGAACATGTACAGTAAACATGAGCTGAAAATAAATTGGTCGAACAAAATGGTTAAAAGTTACAAGAAATTGTAGTAATAAATGGGTTGCAACAATATTACCGAAAACTGAGAGTCTTTTGGCCTTTTTTGGTGCAGGTGCGGTATCTTTGAACACACGACCCGAAACCTAAATAATGGCCAAACACTCACCGGCCTGTTGAGAGTTTATGATTGTCGATTGCTGTACGGCTTCTTGTTCTTTGATATTCTGACGTGTTTACCTACGGGTGCGCGTGTGTGTGCGTGACACATGCCGTTAACGAGAGAGAGAGAGGGGAAAGTGAATTCATGCTAGAGCGTTCATTTCTAAAAATAGCATCCAAGTAGGGTTATTAGCGAAACCCTTCCTCCTCCTTCACACACCAATTTCCTTTTCTCCCTTCCCCTTCCAACCAATGGAAATAATTGGAAGCTTCGCATGGTAGCGTACGAAAATAATGATAAAATGCTATTAAATTGCTCAATATAGTGGAGCTTTTTCTATAGCGTCTGATAGTTTTCGAGCTAAAATTGTTACACTGAGATATTGATCTGCGCACGTGGACCTAACCTAGGGAGAGGGATCGAGTGGAAAAATATGCAAGTGTAATTACATTATAAATATACTGAATCACTGCGGTTTTTTTGTCTGCGACAATTAGAAGGCCAAAATAGAACAATCTAATTCAGAGCCAACACACAACAGACGACGACGTGCCGTCTTCTCTGTGCCTACTACTACTGCGGATTGCGAGAGCGTTTCGACTTTGCTATTCAAACACGCATATGCTTTTTTTAATGCTTCATTTTACCCGTGCACACAACATCGACACACATCATCATTCGAACAACACTACCGCAGGTACGGAGAGCTACTTTTCAGGTTAGCGCGCCCCGTTATTTCCAATCACTCAATGCACACACACGCACACGGTCAACCGTTCATTACCGTCGCAAGATGGTATGTGTGTGCGATTCATTCTTGCCCCTTTTGGGTCCGGCCTGCTTCTTTCTTTACCTCCCCCTCCTGACTGTCTTGTTTTCTTTTCTGACTACCTTCTTCTCGAAATAAAAGATGGCGGCTACCGCGGGACCCGCTCACTATGATCGTACAATTTTCATACTTTTTATATGCTGACACAGCTGTCTCTCTCTTTCCAATTGAACTTATGAATCGTATCTCTCGCTCGCTCCAGCACACTGAGGTTGAGAAACGGGAATCGTGGGCCGTTTTTTGCTACTGTTAACAATCATCCCGTTGGAAACTATTAAATTACGCATTATTCTGGAATACCCGAATTACTTTATCGCGACTAATTAATGCTCACTGCCCTGGAAGCCACATACTTTTCCTCAAAAACTATACCTGTCTCCGGATGTACCCGGACGCCTCAAATGTGGAGGTCATAAAACGGTAAAAAATCCGTGACTATGGCATCCCTCTCTATAATGCGCCGTGAGGAACACCCGAGCAGGTGAAATCAATCGTTTTGTGTGGGATGGATGGGGGTGAAATCGATAACCACACACAAACACACGCACGCTCACACCCGTGGGCGTGATTCCGGATTTTTCCCCACACAAGGCCAATCGAGATAAGCCAACGAAAAACGAAATTAAAAACCAAAATTTGCACATCCCGCGGCGTGTGAGTGTGTGCGTGCGTTATCGTTTCGAGCTAGTTTTCCTTTCAACAAGATTTTTCACATACGACCGCACCCCAAACGATGCCCTTAGCGTGGCGCACGCCACGCTAAGGGCAACCATTGCTTCTCTGTCCGAAACAAAGGGCACAGTCCGGAGGATGTACAATGATTACGAAAAAATACCTCGCTGTTTGCAATGTAAAAAGGAAAGTTATCCAGAAAGGTTATATACCGTGTTCGTTTGACTGATGGTTTTTTGCACACTAAAGTTTTTTGTGGGGCGCGAGTTATGGGGTTTCGCTCCAAATTGTGACCCCACGCGCGCGCTGTCGAATAGGTCTCTCGATGGTCTCCGCTTTGCTTGGCTGATGCGCGCTATTGACGTCGTTTCGCTTCTTTGACCTTATTTCATTTGCAACATGCTAGGTATTGCGCTGCTGGCTTTTTCTCTAGACGTTTCATCGGTCATTCTTTTTTTTGGAAGGAAAAGTATCGATTATGCTAGCGAAATGAAGCTCTATTCTCTGTATATTAAAACGACTCTGTTTAACGACTGCATTTGTTTCAACAAAATTCCGAACTACAGAACAGAAAAAATATTACGATCCGCTTTGTCTGCAAATTGCTTATGAAATGAGGCTGGAAGACGATTACGGCAAAGAAATCAACTTGGACGCGGGGATGTAAACGCATCGGCCGAACACAGCCGAAGTGCGGACTTTTTCGAACATGACCGGCGAGCGTGCACATTTTCGAGCATGGCGGGTTTGATTTGGTAGTTTTGTTTTATCGTTTTATTACTGTTGAGGGATTGTTTTCAGGAATTGACGTGTGGAAAGTGATCTTGAAATTGCAATAAATAGGTTTTGAATTCCTTTACGAGCAGTGTATTCATCGTGTTGTTGTTTAAAGGTAAAAGGGTCTTTAAGAAAGAATGGTTTAAAGGGTCTTTTTATGATGCATAGAGACGTTGCAAAAGAAGCTTTTTAATAACGAAAGAGCTTGAGAGCAAATCAACTAAATGATTAAATTTGTCGCTTTTCGTCTGAAAATAACTGAAAAAGTCTCAAAATTTGTCCCGAAAGCCAGAATAACTCTATTCGTGTCCAGCAACCTTGGAAATTTGCGCAGGAAATCTATTTTTCTGTGACGCTTCGCGACCACTGTGCGAAGGTTACCTGTTAGCTTTTTAATGAAAGCTTTCCTTCCTAAGGAGCGAACAATAAAGCTTTTTAATCCTTGTAATAGCAAATTAAAAAAAAAAAGGAAAAAAGGGTCTGGTTAGGGTCCCAAATCCACAAACAACCTGCCTCCGTCCAGTCAGCAAATTCAATGTGATAAGGGCCCAATACTACCATTCCGCCCAGACATAGCCATCATTGCTTTGAAGCTCTCTAATAGATGACTCAAACTGATCTGATCTGAGGTGATCGCACGTTTAAAGTCTACACCTATCCGGGATCACCGACAACAAGATAAATTTTGAGAAACCTGCGATTGGCCGTCTGACAATTGATCATACCAGAGGAAACTTTTAAAATCAACGGAACCCTCCTAAAGGCATTCGAGGAATTAAACAAAAGGTGTTTTCAAGAACAAGAAGGTTTCTTTCTATAAGCGGACTAAGCGGCCGCATGGGGCTGCCGGCTCGTAAAGCGCCCCGTGCTGAAGCCCAAAACGAATTGGTTGTTGTAAATACTGGCGAATGGAGTCCCGATGACTATCTCGTGAAAGACTGCCTCTAGAGATGTTGGAAATGTTACGTTCTCCCAAACAACTGGGATAATGGGCTGACAAATGACAATCTTCTGATGAGGACTTCTGCAGTAATTATGTAAGTAAGTAAGTAAGTACGACTCTAAAAATTCTTCCCTTTCACACACTCATAGAATATCTCATTACTCTATATGTTAGTTTAGCGATTAGATTATCTAGACAACCGAAACAGTAAAAGAGCATCGATAAATGGGACAGAACCGAATCGAAATGAGTTCCGACATATTGTTTCCTACCACACGCTCTGTGCTTCCACAGTCACAGTCAATTTGGCTTGAAGCCACTGCCACTAAAAAACCACACATTCGCACAAGATTGGGATTAGCAAATTCTCATTTTTACACGTCCAATTACACTTTATTCTTACTGCCGCGAAATGCTCGTTTTGCATTTTCCAACTTAATTTTCATCCTCTCGTTCATCCCATCTTCTGTGGCATTGTCTGTATGTGTGAGTGTGTATGTGCTTCCGTTTCGGTTGACTTACTTTTTACTGGTTTAAAATTAATTATTTATCTTTCGCATCAGTTTACCCGTTAAGCCCGGGCTTGTCAGTTTTCAAATCTCAGCAAACGAACTGGAAGCCACCGTTTGCGGAATTTGAGCTTGGTCGGGGCAGAAGTAAAGCAAAAACAAAGCACAAAAACAAAAAAAAAGCAAAAACACATTCCACTCGTTCATTTGTGTTCGCCACGGTTTTGCTGATTCGTTTCGGGACTGGGTTTGTGGGGTGGATTTTTTTTTTTTCGTGGCCCCAACCTCCATCCTAGATCACGCGAGCCATCACGCGAGGTCTGAAGAGGATGACTTGCCCTATGTTTACGCGTTATTGGTCGATAAGCAAAAAGGAACAAAAGAAACCAGGCATTGAAACCACAAATACACCGGCCCGCGTTAAGGGGTAGGCGCCCGGGAGGTGATGCCCCCCCTGAGTGGGCGTCGAATGTTTACGACCAGTAAGGAAGCAATTCAATGAACGCTTTATGATTCCTATCTGTTTATTCTCGGCGCTCGCAAAGTGATCTAACTGAGTGTTTGTCAATGTGGCCACTGCACAGCCAGCCAACCCTTGAATCACGTTTAAAAAAATAACGGGAAGGATGTAAAGGATTGGCGGAAGTTTATGATGGAGTTTTTGCTTTATTGAGGTTTTGTGATGATGATCGGCGAGGCAGGGTATTAAAATGAAAAAAAAAAAAAGAAAGTGGTTAGAAGAAAACACAGCATTTGCAATCAGGCCAGAGTCATCCTGGACGTGCTGCAGAGACCGCACGGCCACGGAAGGACGGGGCCAATTCATCACAATGGTTTATTGGAGGGTGAAATGCTGGTAGGTGTTGAAAGCATTGTTGGTTTTTGCTGTACAAATTGTGTTGTGTCTTTAGCAATAAATTTTCATTCAAAAGCCCAATTTACAAGTGCGCAATATAAATGGGCTATGCGCGCTGATAATGAATGTGTTTAATATCCAAATTGATTTCAGAATTAGAGGACTAAGTTTGGCTGATCTTGTGAATAGTTTTAGAAAGTCTTTTTCTTGGGCAGAGCTCATGATTGAGGTCTGGATGGCTCCAAGTCTATAAAGATCTCAAACAACAATGCCATCCGATAAGACCATGGTATTTAAGAAAAACCCAGCTGTTCGGGTAACCTTTCGGCATCCAAAGTGTTCCATCTTCCAACGTTTCTCAGCGTTCTAGGAGTTCCGTCGTTCAAGAAAACCCTCTTGTTTGGCTTTACAACCCCTTGGCCTTCCCTGACTGAATTACCTGCAAAGTATACCTGAGCATCAAAGGATCCTTGTTCCTTGAGGATCCTGCTGAAGTTTTACTAAAGACTCAATGTTCAAGGCGTCAAAAAAGACCTTGACAATCATAAAAGTCAAATTATAGGATGTGACCTTGTTTTTTGTGGGTGTCCGGTGTGGAAGGATGTCCTGTAGCACCTCGAAGCATCGAAGAAAGTACATCTTTGACTCCCATACGACTCTCGTGTCCCGTCGTCTAGAGTACTTCCAACACCATAACCTCGGCTTTCAAGAAGTTTCGTTTTTAGGAGCACTCACAGGGCTCAGGGGAGGTGGTACAATATTTATTTCTGAATAGAATTTCTATTACCTTTGAAGTGTTAGAAGTATAATGGACATCAAAATAATGCTCTTGAATAATTACGCCTGATTCAATATTTTATCGAACTGTTTTTAAAAGACTGACATAAGTTGAGGTGTTTTATTACTGTTTTTCTACTGATCGAATGAGGGTAGATACTCTATACGTTACGGCAAATTAATATAACCAAACAGATGTTTATTTTACATAAAAGTCATTGCAAAACTCTCTGCCTAAACATTCTAGATAACGGCTTGTTCTATACCACTCAGACCATTCGGATTGTACCCACGAACAAATAGCGAATTTTATCTAAAGTTTGATTTTTAATTTAAGCCCATTCATCACATTTATCGCCATCGTCAAGATACGCCTAATAAATCGTATGGAACGATCGCATTTCGATCTCAAATACACCGCATTCGAAATGTAAACATTGTGTTGATAATATTTTTCCACCACGCGGACATGGCACACGGTACGGTTGCTGCCAAAGTGATCAAATATCCGTTCCGTTTGAGTGCGAGCTAGGGGAAGCATCGTATCCGAAGGGCCAGTGGATCAACAGTCACGGATTAGAGATAAGTTAAATAACGTATCGTCGGGCCGAGTCGGCGACGATATCCAATCGTGCGCATCCAACAACTGTCCACGCTCGTAACCCCCGTTCGTTTCCAATTCCAATTTAATATGCTGACATGACGAATGAAGAACAAAAGCGGTGGTGGTGGATGTACAGAGCAGGGCAGGGTCGGTTCTAAATTTATCACCCAAAATTGTCTGTTTACACCACCCGATAAGCACACACACATTTAGTCGGTTTTCCACAAAATCGCCAAGCGTGATGAAAGACTCACACGGTACGAACGTTGCGGTATGGCCAAAAAGGGGGACAAAACCGCTTCATATGTGTTTGGCACGATCCGGAAA
Source organism: Anopheles maculipalpis (assembly GCF_943734695.1). Classification (NCBI taxonomy): domain Eukaryota; kingdom Metazoa; phylum Arthropoda; class Insecta; order Diptera; family Culicidae; genus Anopheles; species Anopheles maculipalpis. The sequence continues at coordinate 92,120,157 of NC_064871.1, forward strand.
ACTTAAAAAACTTACAAACAGCCCCAAAACGCAAAAGCACGGAAACACATGTTTCTTACGCGACCCGCGTCTCATCCAGGGTGGTAAATAGTTCCCCCTCCAGCGGAATCCACCTCCACATTTGTGCGTGTGTGTGTGTCCTTGGGAAAATGAAACGTTACATGTGCGATATTCGAACCTCTCGAACGCGGAAAACATGGCACAGATACACGAAGTTGCTCAAATAAAGCAAAGTTTCGTCCGCTTATTAAAGGAAAGCCTCCGGAGACCCGGAGGGCAGTACCGGAGATGCTGCTTCTTGCCAACAATTTACAGGCGAACCATGTGTGTGTGTGTGTGTGTGAGCGAGAGGGGAAGAAGGGGAAGGAGCGAAGGCAGCGGAGACAAGCGGACGGTTTAATTTATCTGCCTTTTCCCCATTCGTAATGGTTCTCAGCGGACCCGGGCCCGGGAAAATGAACGTCCGGTGGATGTCCACGAAATATACAACACACCGGCAAAGGCGCAGGCGGAGGTTTTACGAATAAATATTGACTCGCTGAGGGTTGTCGGAAGACCGAGGAATTGGGCGTAGGAAACATTCCTCGTAAATAGTGCCCGGAACGGTGTGAGGCTGTGGCGGGCTTTGGAATGCTGAGCACTAACCGGAATGACCCGTGCACGCTCTCTCTCTTATTAGTTTGTTTCCAAGTGTCAAAAGGTGTGTATACGCGATGTTGGTGACCTCTTCGAGCTGTGTGTGAGTGTGCCGATGCTTAAGATGGTCAAACTAACGCACGGGGAACCATTCAACATATCGGATACCGGGGTCATGTCACCAATCTACACTGAAAGAGAAGGGAAAAAACACACTCAAACACCCCCAAAAACTATTCCCGAGGTGTTATTTGCACTTAACCTCACTTTTCGCACTGTCCACCCATGATACCTGCGGGGTATCATGGGTCACCCCTATTTGGGTTAGTTGTTCCGCTGGGAAAGCAGCAACTTCTATTTCCGGATTAACCGCGGTCACTCCGATCCAGCTGTCTGTGTCTGATACGGATGAGTGGCGGCAAGAACTCTTTCTGTATTACGGGTTCAATTTTTTCGAGACAACTGTACACGGTGTCATGCATTGTGCCAAGGAAAGACTGGAATTAAACAACTGGCAGTATTTGGACAAACCCATCCACAACAATCCCTTTAGAGGGAGATTGGGAGAATTGGACGGAGGACGGATGACTATTGGTTGCTATTTTACTGCCACAAATCTAATCCCATTCCAGCAGGTGAGCCACCTACATTTGGCACCGAGAAAAACGGGGACCAACCAACCATCCAAGGGGTTTTTGGCACGCTTTTGACAACCGGTGCGCGAGTAGAAATTGAATTTCATCTGCTTGAACCGATCCGAAATGAATTACTTTCGTGTCTAGCGCTTCTCGGCACACCTCACCATTCCGAGTCGCCATTGCTCGCGCTAATTGTCCACCGTAGTGTGAACGTTGTAGATGTTTCGATTTCGGTACCGGTGGGGTAATTAGCTCGTCATGCTCGGGCGCTTGCCAGGTGTGGATCCGAAGGGATCAGTATCTGTATGTGTGTCCCGAGGCTGTTTTTACTATCACACCATCAACCGGTCCCCTTTGCTATCATTGTAGCAGAAGGACGTGACAGCTCTTAAGCAGCTTACAAGTGTCCGGTAAAATAGAGCGAGACAGAGCGTTGTGTTTGGGGGTTTCACGCTACATTTCGCAGTCAGCCGTGACAAACAGGGGTACACAGGTTAAACATGAAGATAAACCGTTTCGTATTTGAATTTAAATAGATCTGAAGATGTCTAGTAGTAGCTCAAAAAAAAAAAGTTCGAGCTATAGATGAAGTTAGCCGCTTTTTAACAAAACAACTGATTAAAATACAGCTTTGAAGCTATTTAACATTAACAGTTCCTTCCATGAAATTGGAAGGAACTGAGAGGATTGTCTCAGAACGAGCGTTTCAGGGGGAGGATTCTACGTAGGCTGTTAAGAAGCCCACAGGAATTGATAGAGCTTTATGGCTAAATAATTCTATAGCTACTCAATCGAATCGAACCATCAAATAAATTCTCTAAGAAACTATCACCAGAATTCAATTCAATGCTTATACCTTGCTCAAATTTTACTCGAATTCATCAACTTGTAGAACAAACAAGTTGTCCCACAAACTGTGTAAAAAATTATGCATGGCTAGACGTCGGTTTTGGGTGCGACAATTTGTGTCAGATATACAGCTTGTCGTTTGAAGTCGTTAGAAGACTGCGTAAAAAAAAATCCAGGATCTTTTATGCGCCTTACCTGCTGCAAACGGCCAATCAAGGCAGTTATCGTTAGCAGTTTCTTTTGGTACGTATGTTACTGGAAGAAGTAAGGATAATCATTTTGTTTTAACATGGTGAATGTTAAATAAATATAAGGGTTTATTGTTATGTGAACAGTTTCGATACAATGATGATCAGAATCATTTCCAACAAGTGAACAAGTGTCCTTTTATCAGGTAAACCCTGTAAAATCATTAGTAGGTGCTCAAACTCGTAGTTAACTGGACGACGACCAAGGCAAAAAGGTGTCGAAATTTCGCGTTCGCGATGAGGTGCCCTACCGCACATTCTATCTCATCCGCTGTCTCTCTGTCTAAGCACGTCTAAAACAGCTGTTACAAATTTTTCAAACCGATGTAACGAAAATTTAATTTTCCATGTCCGCTGTCACTATGCTATATACTCTAGCGCTACAAAACACCGCCATGCCGGTTCGTTCGAGCCACGTCTATCGTCGCGTTGTCCATGTCAGGCAGCGCACTGGAGAATGAAAAATGCTAAAGAAGGCCTTGCGGGAGGGAGCAACGCGTGAAAACGGCCAGAAGGAAAACGGTACAAATCGACGAATCGATAAATCTCAATCAAAAGGAATTCAATTTAGTTTAATTCAATACGAATTCTGGAAGGAAAGCTGCCACGCCGAGACACGGTGAGGAGATCGTGCAGGACGATCCTTCACCGTTGCCGGTACCGTTTACCGGAATCGGGCGCGTTACAACGAACGACGACGTTCGACGGACACTGCAGATTATCTTGCTAGTGCTTTATTTTGTACCGTTTTTTTTCCTGTGCTCTTTCTCTTCTGTTGCACGTCCTTCTTTGTTAGTACCCAGCACTCGTTCTTGTTGCTTGTTAGTAGTGTGCAGCTTAGCAAATAACATCGATCCGCGAGCGGGATTTAATTTTCATTGGGACGGTAAACAATAGGGCGCAATACGTGCGCACTGGTTGACAGTTGAGGTAATGATTTAAGATTTGGCTCGTCTTCGTTGATTAATGGAACTGCTGCTGGTGTGCTGGTCTGCTTTAAAGCTTCCTACCGACCCTCTACACTATATCGAGCGAAATTTCCCAAACCACCGGTACAATGAATCACGGGCGTAACGGCGAATGATAATGTGCGCTGTAAATAAACTTTTCACGATTCCGCTCCTGATTCCGTGAACCGTGCGGATATGTATATGTGTAAATGGCCGGGTTGCATGCAAATAGGCTGTGCGGCGCGTTAATAAGCGAGTGCAAATTGTCCATGCACACGCGGCAATAATTCTGTGCACGGTGCTGCGTGAGGGCGAATTTCGGAATGTGTTACAGGTCCGCGGGATCGGTGGACGTGTGCTTGTGCCGAATGCCCCGGAAGTCATTCATGCGTTGAAAGTAGGCAATCGATCAATTTGTGACCGAGAGATAGTTTGCTTTGAGTGTGTGTGTGTGTGTGGGGAGTTGTGAAAGGTGGGCGAGGGAAGGAAAAGTTTCGGAAAAATGTCCATCCCACTCGGACGGAAATGCTCGGGTGTATTTATGATGGATTTGGTGTGTTTGGCGTGTACATTCTGTGCTGGGATGGGTCAACACCGATGCTTAGCATACCTGTGTTACAGATAAATGCACTGGTTGGTGGTTTGTGGATAAGTTAAGTATGGCATTATGGTGGAGAACGGAAGTGATTATTTAACTTTTGAGAGCATGATAATAATGTCGAAAGGAACACAACAAAAAAAGACGAAATAATACGAGCAAACAGCTCCGATGGTCGAAAATGCTAATGTTTGTTTAGGTAGGGTACACGTAGAAGTCACTTAATTAGCCTTTAATAGGAGTTTCAGTGAACGGGCTTTTTATTGCGGAATTGACGAATGTGTCTGTAAACATTCAATCATTGTTTAGCGAGCTTAGCGCGTTTGCTATTTTAAAATTTTGTTGCGAAATTTAGAGAGTTGTTGAGCTTCATTGAAGCGGGTTTCGATTGTAATTATGAGGTAAACAATAGTATGTTTATGTTTATTACCTACAATTCAATAAAGCCTCGATTCAACAGATAAATTCTCACGAGATCCGTGCCGGGTAGGTAGAAGACAATGGCCACAGAGATCCTTTCATGATAGTGCTGTAACAGGTGCTGTACTATGCTTAGATAATCAGATAAACTTAACATGGTAGGAAGGATAGTGAACTGGGGCTCCAATATCTTCTAGGGCTCCAAAGCCCTAGAAGAGGCTTTGGAGCCCTCCAAAGGCTCCAAGCAAAGCAAAGGACAATAGGATGCGAGAAAAGCGTTGATATCTCACATGGTTGAGCTCAGATAGCTCACGAACTCTAGCTCACACCTGCTGGTGAGTCAATACGCCTCATGGTAGCCTTCTGCTGCTTGTCCGGTGCTTGTCGGTTGGCATAGATTCAGAGCAAACTCACCTGGTTCTCTCTTAGCTTCTGGATTCTGGAAGTCTACGACTTCGGACGCTGTGCGCTGTTAGGCCTCGAATCGCTAAACCAGAGAAAATGTAAGGCTCAGAGGCTGTTTGACCTGGACAACCGGACAACCATAGTTCCATATGTTCCAACCATATGTTTCATGGATATGAATTTCTCGTCAGTCCTCTTCTGTCTTGAGCTAGCATGGGCGATTTCCTTTAGTGGCATTATGTCTTGTCGCGCATTTCTTAGATCAGTTATATTTGAAAGACCCATTTGTGCCGTAAAACATGCTTACACGCTAAAGGTAACCTTACTCTCGAATTAATTACATTAAATAAATACACAACAAGATAATCCAACTTCAAGGAACAGATACACATCGTAAAAAATTAATCTTTGATTACTGGATCTCCGGAAGCCCGAAACTCACTGTCAAAACTGTCAAACAGAAATTCAAAAGCACCGTTTGATGTGTTTGATGGAGCGGGATCCCGCATTCACCTCACCATGGCTAGTAACATCAACGCCCAAACTACTCCGCCGCTCGGCAAAACTATTCCAAAGCCACAGCGTAAGAAGAAATAACCAGCATATATCTGCCGAAAGCTCGAAGAGCAACTCGTTTTTTCCGCGTTTGTGCCTTTTGAAGTTTTACCAACCTTCGGCCCTTTTTTTTCGGCTGTTTTTCCGAGAAAATGAGGAACGAATTCGATCATGGTGACAGTTTCAGTACACGCGCTTGTCTAAGTTCTTCCAATACGAACGTACTTTTTGCCTTCATTTATCTTCAAAAGAACTAACCAAACAAAAACAGCAACTACCGAGTAAGTGCTGGTGAGATCAGCAGCATTGCACTGCCAGATGGTTTATCATCTGGGATGGTCGGTCGGTTTGCTATCGAGAGCGCTTCGGCGCATCGGACTTCCTTCACCTTTTGCTTCGGTGAAGCTGAAGTAGATTGGATTTTAATGAAAAGTGCGAGAAGTAAGCAAAACCTTAGAGACGATTGACGTGGCTGACGGAAGCGTTTGTTTGGATGGTTTACAGTGTCGCGCCTCGATCGTGCCCGGCCGGATATGATTCGTTTTTCCAATGTGTGACCGGCTCCGTGTTTACCTTTGTGGCCAATTTCCCTGTGTTTGATGATTTTGAAGGCAAGCTTTACCGGTGTGTTTGCTTGACGTCGGTCCTTGGCTCTTCATTCAGTAAATGTATTACTTGCTGACGCCGCCTTATTTCATTCTTCTGTCCCTGACAAGCACGAAAGAAGTCAGCTTCATTTTAGCTCCCACATTGTGGCTGTGAATGAAACAGTTTTCCGGGAACAACATTAGACGAACACATTCCATTTCGTGCCTTCAATCAAACAGCGCTGTTGGAAGAAAAGATTCCTAGCGTCCGTTTTTTGGATGTTCGATTGGCGGTTGGTAGCTGGAAGCGGATTTCCTTCTCCACAGGGTCCTTTTCCCTATCGAAACCAGCAGCACCTTACACCCGGGTTGTAAAATTGTTTCACTTAAAGGTGTTGAGGAATGTAAGGAATGTGCTCTTTAATTGCGCTCCAGTCGCATTGCCTGGCCTAAACCAACGAAGGTCCGTGTACACCGTGTAGCTTGTTGATGTGGTTATTTGCATGCGTGTACGTGTGTGTGTGTGAGTGGGTTTACTCGTGGGAGTTTCGACACCCCTGTCACCTCCGAAGCAAGAGGTCCCAAGGCATGAATATTCAATAGGGGAAGCAATAAACAACATTAATTACCGCACCGTTTTGCAGCACGGCCTGGAGAATTCTTTTGCGGTAGTAGTAGTGTCCAAGGTGACCAACCGGATGCCACCGGGGAACACCACACTTCCGGTGTTTGAACGAAGGGAGAGCGTCAAGACTGGCGAAGGCGATAGTTTCCTCCTATTCCTCAATATTGATAGATGCGTTTATCCTTTTATCTAATCCAAACAACGCAAAGGTGTTCCAGCGTGTACACGTGCCGATGTGTGTGTGTATTCGTATGCCTAAGAAGCTCTCAGGGATGCTTTGTATTATATTGGGCCATGACAACGCCATCGATGATCCGAGCGAATGGAAGGATATCGTGCAGTGCCGGCGATAGATATTGGCAGCGGCAAACTCGGGATATCATGCTGACCCGCCGCAGACTCCCTTAGCACACCTTATCGTTTGGCCCGGTCAAAGTTTTGCCGAGACAGCACTTTGTTGTAGCCGCTCATTGGCAGTAGATGATGCTGCTGCTGGTGCTGTAATCGATGTCTCGTTTCACGTCATCGTTACAGCGGTCGTCAAAATCGATCATGGATGCATTGCAATATTGGCTGCTCGGTGAAGAGCTGGATGGGGACATCGGGGGGGCGGTCTTCCATCGTCCTCACTACCGATGCGGCACAATGGGTACCGAAACATGCGCGGTTTTGGCATAAAAGTGATTGGATTATTGCCATTTTCTGCCGTTAATTAACTAGCTCGTTTGGTGCTGCTTGTGGGCTGTACTGCTCGTGTCGTTTAGGTTATTTGCTTGAATTATTTATTTTTAACATATATTTTGTGTAATCCTTCATTTAGTTTTATTTTTTTTTATATTTTATTTATATGAAGCACTTTTTCATTATGAACTTGTCATTTGCCATTATCTTGCACACTTTGTTAGTATTGAATTCGTTATGAGGCTTCAGTTTTAATATTTTTCTCAACGAATTATCAACATTGTTTTATTGTATTTCATTCAATACCTGTTTTAGTTTTTTTCATTTTCTTTTTTTATCGCCTTAGATGTTAAAGTCAACGTAAGTTTCAAGGATTTTTGCATTAATTTCGTTATCTTTCCAACTCTTTTTATGTGTCTTTAAAGATTTTTTGAAGAAGAATTATTCAAGGTTTTATGTTTTATTTACATTTTATTGTCATACTACTAATATTTATTGTTTCGGTATTTGTTTATCACAATCTCTGTCCATAATTAGTTTTTTTACGAGTAAGTTGTATGATAATTGATGTTTTGCTATGTTTAGTCAAATTGTATTTACTCAATTTTTTCCCAGTTAATGATATTTTGTGTTTCATAATGATACGATTTTTATGTATGTTTAAAGTTATTCTAGTTCTAGCTTGAAGGTTTTAAGAACTTTTTTTCAATTTTTCGCTGTAAGCTCGCTTCATTTATTTAATTGCATTGCTTTAACAAAAAAACTAAGCTGAAAAAAACCAAAAATATTCAAAGCAAGTAAACTTCTTTTCAAATAGTAAACTTTTCTCATAAACCTGAAATGTGTCACTATTCATCCTTTGTTGCAACTATTTGTAGAACTTTTTTTTGCTCTTACGCTCTCACTTCAAACACGTGTTAGTTTTCTATTCCATCTCAACATCCATTAACGGTGTTCAGCCACAACCTTCCGGTCCCTTCGATTCGTCCACCGGTCCATCCACGAACGAGCAACGAGCGCGCGAAAAGCGTAACGAAATAGGTCATCATCCGTCTGGAAAGGGGGAAACCCAAGGGCAGACCATTCGGGGACTTCATTTACATTCTGTAATTTGGTCGTTTCGCGAGACACCACCGTTTCGGAATGGCAACCACGTATCGTTCACAATCACGCCCCTTCTCTATTGGGTCCGGTGTGCGCGTGTGTGTGTGTGTGCACGTCCGGTGACCGAAGGACCAAAGCTATCGCAGCCCGATACAGTGGACACCGAGGCGTGCAACAATGAGTTTGATTTCGATCAATCCCCGGCAACGGTTACGCTTGTACCCGGGACCGGTTTCGCCAACGTTTCGCTAACCGTTTTGTGATTGATACTTGTATTACGAAACTCCCGCTGGGGATATTTTACGGTGTTACCGGCGCTAGTCCCGGGCCCTTGTCATGCTTTGTCGTTCGTCGTCCGCAGACCCGGCATTTCATTCATACACAGTCTTTATAGTTGTTTTTTTTTTTTTCGTTCCGTGTTCGTTGCTCGCTCTGTGTGTCTGATATTCTTGTGACAGGTAGTAACGATGTCCGTGCGAACGGGATTTCAATTACCGGAAGAAATCATTCGCCGTAGAAATGGTGTATCGGGGGAAGGTGTTGGAGTGTAAATTCCAGCTGTGCGAGATCTGGGTCTTTTCCAATTACTTTATTCTTTTTAGGATAGCATCTTCTCGCGGTGAAGAGGGACGCTTATTCTAGTTTGAATCCCGGCAGTCCTCGAGCTTCTGACGGTTTTTCATAGTTATTCTATTTTATATGAAAATTTAAAGTGTCCTACACTAAACGAGATGAACGTCAGAGCCTTATCTTTATTGTCATACTTTATCATGCTTTAGATTGTGATATGATTTGATGTAGAAATTCTAAAAATAAATCACAGGTCAGCAAATCATTTGGGCACAATGGCTACATAAGCTCTATAAATATCGACACCACCACCGACACAGTGAAGTAAAAAGAGCGATTAAAGGAGAAGGACAAACTGTTTCGGTCGAAAATGTAGATAACTGTGCAATCATACAGTTTGGGGGCGAAGAAAATTGTTTGAATAAACTCTGTAACATTTTGCAACGGACATAAGCTTTGTGTGTATGTGCTATGTGCTGCTCACGAGTTCTGATAGTTGGTTGGTTTAGGAAGGATTTATGCTTTGAAAACTGCTTTACTGAAGTACACTGCGTATTAAATCAGAAATGTTAAAAATTGAAATATTTTCAATTTGCCAAGAATATTAACCTAAAATAATATTTAATCCATTCTTCGAAAAGCTGTGAAGCACCTTTAATGTGCTGCCTTCCATAAATTTCAGCACATCCTTTTAAGCAATTTCCCAAATCATTATGTCCTACCGACTAATCATAATTGACTGTTTTAGATAATTCCTAGAGCGTCGGTTTTTATTGGGCAGCTTAAATTTTATCGATTGCTATCGTAAGCTTGCGAGCCCATTTGGCGGATTAATAGTTCGTGGAATTTTGTTTTGCGTCAATCGTGATCGTCATTAAAAATTGGTCTCAATTTAATTCAACCATTTAGTAAGACCTTTAACAAAGTATCAAGCACTTCTCGAGCTGGCTTTTAACGTAAAGGGCCATCCTCGTGAGTATTACCCGACCCGGTGCCTGTTGACTCAGATAAATTGCACTATGTTGAAGCTATTTTACAGCAAAATAATTAACAATATATGCCGAAAAACAAGCTGCTGGTGTGTAGGGAAATGTGATGTTTGATGGCGTAATAGCAATTCTAGCAAAGGGCTGACCATTTTCTTGTAGATTTCATTCGATCTTGAAAAAGCATATTTTTTTTAGAAGATCCTTTCAAGATGCCTCAAATTGATTAATTTAGCTGTCTGACGTTCAAGAGACCTGAGAAGAGTTATTCTTCACAATTTCATGAGTTGATAATTACAAAACTGGCCAATAAAAATCGAAACTCTGATTCTCATTGTAAAAGCTTACGTTCCAGATTTTATATTTGTTGTCCAATTTTAGTTCAACGATTCTTTCACCCAAAGCTCAATGATTCTGAAGTATGTAAAAATCTTAAAATAAGATTTTTCTTGTAGTTTCAGTGCGAAACTGTTGCAGTCCTACGCAACAGATGTCAAGAGGACGGACTCTCCTGTTTGTTGTTCAAAATCGCTCTGGAGGGTGTCATGCGAGGTAGCTGAGCAGTTTGGCGGTGCTGATTTCCTGACGGCAGTCAAAGCCGAGCTCTATACTATACTCTATACTATCAGCTCTATACAAATTATTTGGAGGAACCCAAGCTCAAATTGTTTTAAGCTTCATATTATCCATGAGTTTGACCAACTTCAAGCAAAGTAACTTATTTAGCAAATTATTAAACCTTCTTTCAAAACAAATCAGCTAAGCAAGTAGCAAATCTGTTACCGAGTCAATTGAAAATTTAAATTGAAGATGAAAAACTTTCACTGCCCACACTGGACTACCTGGAAGTTACTATTAACTGCACCAAGGGTATGGAAATAAAATCCCAAAACTAAATCGAAACTACTACCACTACCTGTCCATGGTGCACAATATATGAATGTGCGCAGTTAAGAAAGTTTTACCGTATCATCATGAAGGCAATATTGGCACCGGACTGCTAGCTAAGCGTCGGCTCATGCTTGCTGCCAGGGAGTGTATCGATTTTCTCTGAACGTAACTTTAATAGACATACTGCACACCCTCCCATACACCCACCGAGTCCTTGGTCGTGGTTTTATCTCACGTCTACTGCATGTCCCTTTACCGCACCGCAATGGCACCCTTGCCATGCAATGAAAAAGCATCCTCCTCCAGGGTACTGGTCTCAAGTTGGGCAAAGTTTGCAAAGAATACCGTCCCCTGCTTAGGTGCCCACCCGAGGCCATGTCTCAGTGGCAGTTTCGGTTACATTCTCACATCCCAGTGACCATTTATTTTGTCCGGATGACCACCAGGACCACCTTCGGAACGCCTTTCCCTTGTCATCAGAATCATTGTCTTGCTTACCGCCAGGTAGAACAGGCGGACGGATGGCGCGTGACTTTTGGAACTCAGTATAAATTTGTGTACGTGTGTGGGTGTGTGTGTGAGAAAGTATCGCGCCATTTGCAAGAAGAAAAAAAAAAATAAAACTCGTGACCGCGTGCGTGTACACCGGACCGGATTTTGTTGTGTATTGTGGCAAAGTCAGGGCTGGGCAAGAAAATGTTTATTCTATTCCAATAAACATTTTGTAGTTGCTCGCAACACAAAGGGATAAAGGGAAACAATGGGGCACCACCGTAAACCATGGACTAAAGTACGCATACAAGCGTACAGCAACCACCCACCGTTACCGTAACTATTAGCTTGGCCACCGGGTGGAAGGTTCCGGTAGAAAAATGTGTGGTGTCTTTATTTCACTCGCCATACAGCCCTACGTATGTGGTTTTCGGGGAAGCTGCTGGGAAGCGCAAAGTTCGGTACAGCCACCGGATGCCGTGTACACCAGTGCCCAAGACTTACTACCAACCAGATCGGTCGGTTGTGGTACTTGCCCGAGGTACAACCGAGAGCAAGTCTTATTCGTTGGCGCACTTCCAAAAAGGGCACATGTGTGAGTGTGTGTGTGTGTGTGTGTGAATTGGAAGACTAGTCTTCCGCACCACTCGCACATAATAAACCAAGACACAAGGAACAAGACGAAACCGAACCTTTCACAAACCGGCAGAAACAGAATTCGTACGAAATGCGCTATTGTTTTTACAATTGAAGACCAACTTATGAAGTGCCTGTGAATATAAAGTGCCGGTAGAAGGTATTGTAAGAAAAAAAAGAAACCCGGTGAAGCAGCACAAAGAACAGCACACGGGACTTTCTTCTCCTACCGAGAGGTTTTCGCTGTTCGTCGGTTGTGCTTCAACGGCCACCCATTTCAAGATTCGAGTAGTGTGATCAAGTACTACAGCTAGACTGCAAACGATGCATGCATGTTCCGGTGCATTTTGGGGGAAAAACATACGGCACACATGGGTACGCATTCGAGACTTTGGTGGCGTACATGTAGATTTGCTAACGCGCGCGCGCTCCCAAAGTGAAGACTTTAAATAGGACAAATATAAATGTACTAGAACAAATAGGCCACTTGCTTGCCACACGGAAGGGTTAGCCGGTCAGGTCGAGGAGCAGCTCGTTGCATCGAAATGGAGAACTTTAGTTTGCGACTTTTCTTCGGCATTGTCGGTTTGGAACGTCTTTTGCATAGTGGTTTTGTGCAGATCGATGGACTACAAATATGAGTTGAATGAATAAAAACTTTGCTCAAAAAATATGCCAAAAATTGCATTTAAACTAGCACTTAAATGTATTTTTTTCTGAAAACGATTTGCATTTTTTTCACATCTTATTTTCTTGAATAAAATATGGATATCGTTGATGGAGACGCCCAGTACTTGAGCTGTTTTATAAAAAAATTAAACTTCAGCGACATTCTATATTCTTATTCTATAGTAGACATTCTACATGTTGACTAGCTTACTCTCATACGTTCCAAAAATGCTTCTCTTCAACCCTATGACCACCCCTGTATGCATGGTGCATGGGACGCCTTTCCGGGCGCTCTCCGTGAGTGGCTTTTGGCTTTTCGTGCATATGGCCGTGATCGATGAATATTACACCTCTATTGTGTTAAGCTAACGGTACCATTCACACGACATTCGGGTGCTACAGCCAGCGGTCGGTACATTTGTTCTTTTCAGCAATCTTTTAGCTGTGTTACGAGCTGTTTCTTATGTATGTTTTATGAACTTGATGGTTTGATATACACCACCGATAAACTGTTAGCTTGTGCATGGAGTTGTTTAAGTGGAAAATGGAATGGATTGAAAGTTGTGTTTGTTAAACCTCAATCATGACGCTCAAGTTACTGTTGATTTTAAATTATTTTCAAACAATTACTTTTCCATACCATTTCGGTATGCTGAATTCTGTAAACAAAGACAACACAACGTTCTCATACTAATAATTAGTTTTGCTCTGGCCCGTAAAAAAAAATGCTAGAAATGAGTTAAAGTTCGTATTCATCTGACTTTTTTGTTTGTTTCTTGTGCATTCTCATTGCGCATAAAAATAGGTCCTAGTTTTCGCACATGCTTCAGAGGTGAGAAGAGTATTATCTTTTCTTGGAACGATGAAAGCATGGCTCCGTTTTTTTGCCACTCCCGGCAGGGAATAAAGTAGCGGATCGGGAAGAGGGAAAAAAAAAACTTTTCTGGTGAAGTAAGTC